>NW_010326026.1:0-18967 GCF_000700745.2 Antrostomus carolinensis
TATATTGAAAACATGATAGATTTTTTTTTTTAATCAAATGAATGGGTTTCTACCTTTTGCATGTAGCAATTCCTGAAAAGAATTAACTTTGACCAGTTAATCAGTACTAACATTTATTACTCAAAATGTTATCCCTTTTGATCGGACAGGCTTGTTTTGGATAATTTGTTAAAGATGACAAAAAGGCTTATATGCCTCTCGTTCATTTTGACCTTTCTTACTATTAGGAAATTAATTTCAGAACTGAAACAAATGTATTAGTGTTGTCATTTTAAAAATAAAAAAAAAGAAAAGATTAATACCTTGCCTTCAAGCTGTTTCTTCATATTAATCCATCACACTGTAATGTGATCGCTTTTTGACACATAACATCTTACCAAGATACTTTCGACATTCACACCAGCTCTTATTAAATACTGCACATAAATTCCGAGTGCTGGAAGTTATTGATAGAATAGGGTGAACAATAAAAAGTATACTTCCAGGAAACACATGGAGAGGAGAAAGGTTCTCTTTAGTGAAAAGGTTTATCAGGTCTGGACATGTGGTTTTATAATTGTCAAGGGTAAAAACAAGCGAATACTCACTTTCTCCCTTGTTAATGTTTTATTTGGTAACTCACAAAGCAGGAATCAGTAAATACTTCTAATCAGTAGCTTTCTCACTGAGAATTTTTAGGTTTTCTTTTAGTTTTTCTTAGTGGAAACAAGTTTTGATCCAGTCAGATTTCAAAGCCTGGAAGTGCATTTTCTTCTTGTTGTTGTAGCAACGTTTGTTTTCCTTTATTTCATTTTAATATTTACTGCTGTTTATCCAGAATTCCCACCACATCCTCTCCTTAAATTGACTGTAGCTCTCAGAAACGTGTCAGTAGGTGCCTTACTGAATAACGGTCATGAGCAATTCCTTTCATCCTTTTCAGTTATATATCAAAGCAAGCATTTGAGCTATATGGACAAATTAAATGATGCACTACTCCAAAATATAAAGAACTGCAGACTAGCTAAGCACTGGTGGCTGTCAAGCACAGTCACTGGGTAATGTTGAATTGGAGTCATAGTCGTTAATGAGGGCTTAAGCCTGCCAGGGTTTGAAGTTCAGGTGGAATCTGAATAAAAACTCAACCATTTGGATGCTTGTTCAGAAGAAATTTTACTTTTTGTATTGGTATGTCTGTAAATCTGGGCTTCACAGGTTTGGAAAACTTCAGTAATGGTCATGACATGGGAAAGAATGAGAATCACACTAAGATAATGTTGAGATGCCTTTTAATCCAACACACTTGGCATGTGATGGGCTCTGGCTTTACAGAGTTACATTCATCATGTAACCATATTATTGAACCTTAGCAGCCTTTTTGGTTTGGGAATTCCAGTAAAGTGTTGAGAATGATTTTTAGCGAGGGGGCATGTACAATCTTGATAAAGGGAAGGAAGTTCCACAGGGGTGGAGCATCTATTTGTACTGGGATGTGACGGCTCTAACAGGGAAGGATGTGTGTGCCAGGCCATATGTTTCAGCTCCTGTGGTCACCACCATCTCCCTGTTCCCTTCCCTTCCACTCCAGCAGTGTTCCTAATAACTTGATGTTGGACTCAAATCACGATGTTGTCTGTAGTCACGCAGATGACTTTGAATGCTGAATCCAGTGTCCTGGGAGGGCTGTCTTGAGATATATATGGTAAGGGAAGATTTGTGTTAATTGTGTTACTTACTGTTTGCTGGGTCTTTGAAAACATGTCAAATGAAAGCAGTTATGCTAAAGCTATGGGGAAAAATGGACCCTGTCCCACCTTTTCCATTCCTGTTTCAGGTAGCGAACAAGAGATAATGACTTTCCTTGAATGTCATTTGAGGAGCAAAGCTAACTTTTCAGAAATTAAAGAGAACTTTAAAAAGTGGAAATAAAGCCAGAATCCAAATAAATGTTCAGAAGGCTTTGTGCAGGGGAAAGACATGATGTCTGCTAGGAAGGAAGGAAAGACTGTGTGCCATAAAGAGCTGATCAGGTATCTGTCTGTGAGAATCAGTCAAAGGCAAGTCTTGAGAATACATAGACTATTGTACCCAGGAAGCCTCTCCTGGCTGAGCATCTCTGTTTGCTGAGGACTAGGTTACCTCATAAATTTGCTTTCTGTAATTTGAATTTATTTTGAAGTATGAAAAAGAAGGGAAAGGAAGTATTGGAATAAATGTATTAGTGACTGAAAACTATGATTCCCTGCCCTTCCCTCCCCCACCCTTTATATTCTTTCTGTTGTGCTTAGAGGAGTTGAAACTGTTTTTCTTTGTAGTTCTGTTTTGTTTTGCTTTGCTTCCAAATATCCTGTCTGGCATGTAAGCAAACATGAGAAAAAATGCAATCCAAATATAGGGGAAATTTACAAACTCTAAGTATGGCCTGAAAAGCTAAAAAAGTGGGGATAGCTGAAAGCACCATCTCAACCAAAAAATATGGTATCATGTACATAATACTAGAATACCTTGATTTTTTATTTTTCTTTTTTTATTTACTAAATTGGCTAAGTGAAATAGCATAGATTTTAGAGATTTTCTGTCTCTCTCATCTCACCTCACTGAAGTTATGTGTGAATACTTGTTCTCTGGCTAATATTTCAGCAGAAATAGTGAATGGATATATTATTGAAAAAATTGGTGGTGGTTTGCTATGTATCTGTAAGACCAAATGCATTGAGCTCCATGTACCTTCTGGATAATAATGTCAATGTGAGTTGTGGGTACACAGTGCTTTCCGAAACTAGACCCCATCTGATCTTCAATCACATCATCACAATCAAAGGGCACGCTTGTGAAACGCAGATAATTGTGAGTCACCTGTACTGGTTTTGTGGTAGATTTGTCATTTCTGTAGCAACTTGGAAGACTGAGATGGGAACAATCTGTTAGATTAGCCAGTCCACCCCCACAGCCAGCCAAGTTGTTTATTACCCTCCTGTGTTTTGGTTTTTTTTTTAAAAAAAAACTCACTTTGTCCTAACAGTTATTTTCCTTACTGTTATGAAGAAGTTGCATTTACTCAAATCATTCAATGATCACAAAGGAACAATTCTGTACAGCGTGCAGGACACTTCGTACTACATACATGAAAATGTCTGTGTTAAAGCAATATTAGGAGAGTTCTGGTCCTAGGTTTTTTGTTCTTTGTAAAGCTTGTGACGTAGATACTTTCTTTTCTATTAAATGAATTCTCTGTGTGATATTTAGCTTAAAGACAGTTTAAGGATTTACTTTGGTGGGACATAAGAACAGGAAAATGCATTTTTGTGCTAAGCATGCCCTTCTAGACAAAAAGATTGTTTTTTTTCTGAAAAACTATGTGCTCTGTCATAGTCCTTTTTTAGCTGGAAAGGCTCAGGCAGTAGCAATTCAGCCAGCTCAACTCTCCTCTTTTGGAGAATAAGGGCTTCTTGCACCTACTCCCTCAGTCAGAGGCAGAATTCCAGTTGGTTCCAGAAAAATGTGATGAATATCTTGTTTTCTGCTAGGCTTTCCATGTGGGTAGGCAAAGGCACTTACATACTGTTAAACACACCACTAAAATGTCAGTTGGGCTTGACTCCTCATCCAGCTAGTTGGTGAGCCACCAATTCAGTGAGTCAGAATAATGAAACGGGTTGAGAAAAATTATTGATTTTGCAACGTGATTGATATGCTGCTGAGTTCCATGAAAATCATATGATTGTTACTCCCAGTGACTTGGTTTTATGAAAGCATTTCTTGAGACCTCAATTTTCTCCCATCATCACTGAGATACTAAGGGATATTCCATAGTTAATTTTCAGGAATGTAAGAACATTTAAACCCAGCAAAACTAGCTGTCCCCTTTCTCATGCCACAGATCCATAGTGGTAGAGAATAAGTGGGGAACTGAGTTGAAATTAATCTCTTTCTCATCAGATCTTCACAGTATATTCACAATTTTTGGAGGATCTTTGGTTAAAGGAATAGAAAAGGATTATGGCTCTTGGGTCTTAGGAAAGAGTTTGTTGGTAGGGAAAGGTAAAGCTGGTAGAAGAGATCTGTAAATCAAGCAAACTAGTTGAGTCCCATCCAGCTGATGGCCTGTGGACAGATTTGGCCAGCAGGATCCTTCCATCCTCTCTGCTCTCATCCTCCTGGGAATAGGCAACACCCCGGCAGACAGATCCTACCTCTTGGACCTGTGCTTACATTTAGGGCTTACTGCATCCACAGAGACAGAAGTGGGAGTAGTATAAGGACCACTGATATTCAAGGTAAGGAAGGACAGGTGGTGCAACCCCAGACATGTCTCTGGCTGGAGTTAGGGCACTTCTCCCTCCTTTCCTTGAATATGAATACCAGCAGTCCTTATGCTCCTGATGGCACTGCAGACATGCAATGTGGGACAAGGAGCAGCCACCATGTTGATGAGGCTCTGAAAACTGCTCTTTGCAGCTATTCTGGGGGAACTGTCTGGGCTTTTCATTTATTTTTCTTATCATAGGCTTTTCATCCAGCTTCACTCAAGGGCTCTGTGTGTGTGTGTGTGTTACTCCTTGTTTCTTGGACATGGCCTGTGACTGTCTCCCCATTGCCTCCTTAAACCGCTTCTGACTATCCTGGAGAAGGAGAGCCTGACTCAACCCTAAAAGTATTATCCTTCCTGCCCCTTCCCCAACAGCAAAAAGCTGGGGAGGTTTGAGGTTGGAATTTAGACCCAAACTCCTTGCTCAGGCCGTCATCTTGCTCTATAGAAGTAGGAGATACTATTAAATTATTTCCCCAGCTATGCACATATCCTTCATGCAGATGGTTTCTGTACTTGCACTGAGCAGGCATTTGCAATGTTCAGCCCCCCAAGCTACAGAAAATGCTAACTGTTCCTTTAAAACATCTGTACAGCGACTTTCCTTTTCCCTTGATCCTGCTTCTCACTGCCATCTTCCTAACAAGGGAGTTGTTACCCAAAGACTTGTTATCCCTCTCTCTGCTGATGACTCGCCTGACAGCTCTGTCTGTATGTAAATTAACTTTTTTTATATATTATTTTTTATACTGAGGCATCTCAGTTTTGGCAGTCTCATCAAAAAAGCATATTCATCTTTAAATTACCCCCAGTTCTACAAAATGCCTCCCACACCACATTTAAAAATCATTCTTTCTTCTTCTGATAGGGAATTTCAGCAACACTTTAGTCTTAAAATAAATGGCTTGTTTGTGGTTGGATGCTTCCCCCATGCGATACCTTTTGTTATCAATATTTGCACATCTGTTTGTTTAATTATTTGATCTCCCATATGAAACCGAAAATCAGAATTTTTTTAGAAGTTTGTGTGAGCAGATCAAAGAAAATCTTCTCATTTGGGGTCACAGCAGCTTCCATTCCTTTGCCTTTTGGGCAGCAGTCCAATGTCAGTCACTTATCATAAATAATCAGTTTCATCAGGTTACTGCAGAGATTCAGCCAATTGCAAACACACAGAGGGTAAATCTGGCCTTAACTCCAGGCTGAAAGTGGCCTTTCAAAACTAATTTGGGGATTTACAAAACGACAGACAGGCTCTCCTTGTGCGCTGAGTTGCCTGCTCGTTGTTGTTGCTGGTTGGGTGTGTTTTTTTAATTGCCTAGTTAATATAATCTGACACACTCCTAATGGCCCGCTGGTGAGTTCAATAGGGTAGTCGTTTTCATCAGGTGCTGGTAATAGGGTAAAGGAGCTTGGTTTAAAATCTGTTAAAGATGCAGAAATCTTTTTTTAAAAGCTCACTGTTAGCAGCTGTTCTGGAGCCTGTGCTAAAGGATATTAATATCAGGAGTTGCTTTGCTACCAGACTCAAGCTGAGTTCTGCGTGCTCTTGTGTTCATTTGCTAAGTAGGAAATTGCCAGCCCTTGTGATAGATCCTGGAGTGGGGCTTTGGGATGTAGAATTTGCAGCTGAGTCTGGGACCGAATAAACTAGGCTCTAGGAGAAAAACCCCACTTAGTGTTGCAGAAACACCAAAGGGTTTACTCTGTGAAGTCCAGGTCCCAGTCTGAGAACAGGGACAGATCTGTTCCTGGCTATATCTCTTTGGGGAGATGTTGTTCGAGGAAGAAAATCTCAATTTTTAGAGAGCATACAGATGAGAGAACCATTGGAAGGCCATAGGCTGTATCTTTGTAAGGTCGCATAGGAACCAACCAAGCATACTGTGTCCTTCTGAGCCTGAGTTGAGTATTGTGTCCTGTGCCATGACCATTTAAAGTACTGAAACACTCCCTCTTTCTCCTGATAGGCAATAATCTATTTACACACCGCTGGAAAGAAATGACCACTTTTAAATTCCCTGAATGCCCCTGCAGCCATTCTTGGCTCTATTTCTGGTCAAGGAGGAACTTGTAATGAGGGGGTGAAAAGTATAAAGTCTCAGTGAAAAGGAAAGTTTTTTTAGGCTGTAGTTTCTTGCTGAAATATGTTGCTTCTGCCAAAACATTAGATACACTGCTAGCCCTGAGGAGGTATCCCATTTGTGCACATTTTTAATTTCCTGTTCTGCGTTTTGCCTTGATTATGCTGTGATATTTTGCTTAAGAAATTTAAGTATTTGTTGAATTTTTTTCTGCTTGACAGTCTTGTTTTGGAGTGAGAACCTGCAATAATTTTTCCTTGCCCCTTGTTGTGAACATCCCTTCTCATGCACCTGAAGGGAAGAAAACGTAGCAAGCTGTCAGCCCTTCTTCCCTTTGCAAATAGGGATGGATCAAAGCTGTGGGTTGATTTAGTTTCAAAATATATACAATTTTGATACAGGATGGCACCTGAACTTTGAAGCACAAGCTCACCTCTAACTGCAAACCACTCCAGCTTCATTGAGGAGGTCAGTGTTATTTCATCTGAGCCTTTTGATTTTCATGGTTTCTTGGCACACATACTAGTAACTGAACTACCATGTGTGCTCTCTGACCCGTGCTGTGCCTTTGTTACACAGTCTCTACTTTTTCTGCCTGAGGGTCTTTGATTGACATCATGAGCTAAGGGACCCATAGCATGAAGTATGATGCAGAGTTTATCCCTCTGTATTTTCATCGCAGACAGACCACACATACTGCACATGAAGTTTTATCCACATACGAACCTTGGAGGGGTGGGGAAGATAAAAAGTCAGGACTCCAGTGGACATTTGAACTAAGTTTTTCTACGCTACTGTGAGTGTCTGCCTGCCATGTCCACTCACTCCCCTGTCACCACAATAGTCATGCTGTAAAGAGTACCAACACAATTAAAAAGGTGATGTCTTAATTTTGCAAGGGACCTGGGCTATGGGGATCTCCTGAAGATGCTTGTGTACTCAGTGAGCTGTAGGACTGCCCTATTTATTCTAAGGACAAACATACAAATTTTCCTTGGTATTGTGCATTGCTTTCCTCCTGTGTTTGTACTGTGGCTGAGATGGGAAAGCCTTGCTTGTGCCCTGGTATCACATTGTTATCCCTTTTATTTTCTTTGTGATCACCGCTGGAAATTTTGTCCGATTAGAAGAAACTTTTACCTCTATTAAGCCCCCGAATCTCCATCAAGCGTCTGATAGACTGGGCCCTAACGGCAGCCGCTTTACTTCTTTTCAGGCACCATCCATCAGGCTGACAGTGACTGCCGATGGGCCAGTCATATTGTCTATATTTCATACACAAACATCAGGCCTGCTGACAGCACTTTGCACACTCGGAAATTGCTTTTGCTGTGAGCTGAATTTCAACTAGAGCTTTTTTGCTGGCTCCATCTCTCAGTGTTTATGACCCTCAGGAGCAGAGGAACTGCTGTGAATAGATAATGCTGAAAGCACTCTTGTAGCACAGAAGGTTTCATGTCTGAAGTATTTAATGTTTACAGCAAATTTGGTGTTTGTTAATTTGCATTTTTATTCTTTCCTTAAAGAACTGTCACCTTATTCTTCTGCTTGTCCTTTGTACAGATGTGTGGCAATTTGTGTTCGGGGGACAGTGCTGATGGGGTGGGGGGGAAGAGGACGGGAGGTGTTAAGGGGTGGGAAGAAGGCTGGGTAGAGTTACAAAATGCTCTGTGGCTTAGGCAGCAATTCTGAACAATGTGTTTCAAAGGATTTGGAAGGAAAGGCTTCCAAGCAGTGCAAGGCTAACCCTTTGCTCCAAATCAGAAAAATTTTGATAGATAACCCATCATCAGCTTAAAAATCAAATACATTAGCGTCTAGAAAAAAAGACACTAACCTAGAAGGAATCATATCTCTCTGTCATTTCCTCTTAGAGAGCAGACAAATTATTTTCATTACTAGATAGGACAGGTTCCTGCTAATAATATACCCCTTCCATCAGCTGAATTGTATTTCTTGTTGATACAGAAATACTTCTGCTGGCATGTAATTATGATGTTTGTACATCTATGTGGGTTTGTACTTGGATTGGTACACAAGGGACTGTGTGCTTGTGAGTAGACCTGAGTCTTTATACCATTGTGCATGTTTATACAGGAAGAAATGTGTTCGTGTTCAACTCTGCATTTGTTTCCAGCTATCCTTGAGACAGTATGTGCCTAGGAATCACTCAGAAACTAAAGAGCAGATGAGGAGGAAATAAAGATGGCTGTTTAGAAAGTTGTGCAGCAGTTTCAGATGAACTATGGAGGTCACATAGATTAACCTACTCCTGCCAAATGTTCTCCAGGCAATCAGAGTGCTCAGGCCATCCAGGCAGTTTTATAAGGACTGTAAAGAATGTACAGAGACATATCCCTGTAAAACCATCTCTTACCTGAAAGCTCAATGAGCCATCAAATTCAGGAAAAGAACAGCTATTTCTTGGGAAAATGTAATGTTAAGTGTCCCAAAATTAAACTCCAAGCCAGTATATTTTGATGTGCAGCTAGAGTAACCTATGTTCAAGAGAAATTGTCAGAGTAAAAATCCCATGTTAACAGGGGAAAAAAACCAAACCAACACAAAATAAAAAAAACAACCCATAAAAAAAAGCCTGAGACTTTTCCCCTGGTATTAGGAACAGCTTATTATATATGGTTGAAACAGAAAGATTTCTGACATGTTACTTATTCTTTCGGTTATCCTAATCTTGTTGTTTTGTTTATTTTTCCTTTGGTCATTTTTTAAGCTTGGAGAGAGCTGGAAACTTGATTACTTGGTTTGTCTGCATATGTATGGTAGATTTTATTGTCATGCTCTAGTTCAGTGATCTTCTGTCTGGGTTGCAAACTATAAAGGATAACATTTAATCTCTGTGTTCTTTTTTATCAGGCCCAACTGACATTTGTGTTAGTGATTTTTGCTGGGTTTGTTGGGTTTTTTTTTTGTCCCTACCCTTTTAGACTTTGATTTTTAAATGGAAACTGAATGCTGTGCCTGTAACTTCCTGACAGGGTTAAAGAATGACACTTCCATTTCAAAAGTAGTTTGACTATATGAAAACTGTGGGGCAAAACTGATTTTCAAGAGACGGTATTTTACTGGTGATATATTGTATGACCTTTTGCATCATTATTGTTGAGATATGGGAATAGAAGGAGATTTTGTGCACTGATTTAACCTGAGGTACAAAGCATTAAATACAAAGTAAGGGCGGTTTCTTGAGTAAACGGCACCTTTTCAAATAACAGGTTATCTGGATGTTCCTATTACAATAACTCTTTCACTTCCATTCTGAAGAGCAGAATTATGCAGGTCTGCATAATCGCAGGTTATCTGTAGTAGAGCAGTTTCTTGGAGCTCATGTTCTGATCAGCATCCCACAGAATTTGCACTACTATACACCATGAGAAAGTGTCTTCCACAAGGAGGTGGTGATTTATGAAGATTAGACAGACTGGCATTCTGCAGTCCCCATTATAAGAGTGAGAGCTGAGAAGAACTGAATGAGTTGTTGAAGGTCAAATGCAAAGCCCATGTCAGAACTGAGAAATCAATGCACGTATCATTTAATGATTTGGAGGTTTCCTGCCCCTTCCATTTCTACTGATTTGGGAACAGTGGAGGCAGGACTTTCTGAAACTACTGTTATAGCAGGAATATTATGAAACAACAATCTTCAGCCTGTGATAAATGAGCACAGTGACTTGGGAACCAACCACATAAATCCACAAAATATCAGAGCACTGGGAGTTATACTCCCAGGTAGCTGTCACTGCATCCTTATCTTCAGTTGAATGAAACAGGAACAAAGTTATGTGTTCATATTGGAATACTTCTTTATATTTCTACCCCAAAATGAACAAAGTAAGGTTCACAGTGTAAAAGTGCAGAAAATAGCAAGATGTGTAATAATTTCACTGAAAAACAGCTTCTTTCTATCTCCTTTGCTCACATTCATTAGTGTTAGAAGCTGGACTCCACTATGAAGACTATATATCTCTCCTAAATTAAGTACTTATCCAGAAGAAGCAGGACAGAAAGAGATTAGCAACCTCCTATCTCCATGTCATTTTTGCAGTTAAAACCACCCCCTTTGCTCTACTTGAAAAAGAGATTTAACTTAGAAAAGCTTTCACTTCAGTACCTGGAGCCTCTACCCACCGCTTCAAAACAAATAAGAGCAACAGCATCAGGGACGGAAATTTAAAGTTTTGTTTGACTGTTTCTAACATCTTGCATGACCTTGGGCAAGTTGTTTTACCTCTGGGCTTCAGTTTGCCAAGCTGCAATGTGACACTGATAACTTCAAGTTAATTGGTGAAGTCTTTTAAGACCTGATAAAGATTAAAAGTGCCATAGGGAGCACAGGCATATTGAAGAGCAGCCACAGTTATCTGTGATGCTTTATGAGACTTGTTCCATCAGGAGCACAGCAGTGGTGGCTGTAGCGCATGAAACAGTAGATTAATTGATTGGGAATCTATCATGGGACCATCTCTATGCTTTCAGTACAGGAAATTTGACAGTGTTCCTGAGCTTTATCTAGCTTCAGTGTGAAGGAAGAGGAAGGATGCACAGCTATTATACAATGTAAGTTATGGTGGGCTTGACTAAGGAAGAGAAAGAATGCAACCACTTAACTCTTCTCTTTGACAAATCTGCACACAGCTGTTAGAATATAAACAGTTGTGAAGCAGAGAAAGTGCTTGATGATGGCTTTTATCCACTTTCAAGGTTCTCGTAGAGCAATAAGTTACTTTTGGGAGTCATGGAGACTTTCAGAAGTTACTATCTACCATGCTAGGCAGCATGATAGTCTATGACAATAAAATATCCTCCAGATCCCCTTTGATGTAGAGGATGTGTAGCAAGTACCACCTTGACAGGGAATCTCATTAGGTATTGCTGGAAAGAAGAGACACAGTCAAGAATCTACTCAACCTCTCCCTTTTCTCTCTTACCATGTTAGCCATTGGGAAGCAATTAAGCAATTTTCTTTTGTTGTTTTGTGATCCTTAGACATGAGCTGATGATCACAGCCTTATTCTCTAAATAAGACAGAAAGGTTTTGAGGATTTTTTCACCCTTTCCTGGTATTTGAAAACTATTTTCCCAGGACCTGTTTGATAATTCCAGTATCTATAATATGTATCTGAAATATCAGGAAGACGCACACAAGCTATGTTCTGTTTAGGAACACTGGAACATCATGTTTGCCTTTGTCCTCCACACATGTATGTATGCACACAGTTAATCTTTAGCATTAAAAATAACATCTCCTGGGAAAATTTCAGTCATCCTTTCAGATCACTCACAACAACAATTCCATTTTAGTTTAATAATTTCTAATCAGCTGAGATCACTTAGCAAACACATGTAGGAAACTTTTTTTTTGTAGATAAAAAATAATAATTTATTTCCATGTCAAAGGGTAAGTAAATTTTGTCACATCATTACTAAGCTTTATATTTTCTTGAGTCTACAATGAATGACAATAAATTGGTTATGGAAAGGAGATCTGAAAGGTAATGTAATGTAATTCCCATGATTTTTTTCCCCTGGAGCATTCCTGATTATTGATACATTCTGTCAGTTAAGATTTACATCATTGATTAGTGTGATTTAAAGTGTCATGGCTTCACATTCTTCCTTTCTAGCAAAGCCTTTCTAGCAAAGCAAGCAATTTAAAGTCATTGCATGTGATACAAGATTTCAAAGCAGTAATTCAGCTGCAGTGTTATGTTTGATCCAGCATTTACTGCCTACCTACTATAACAACTGGCAGTTTATAAACTTGGAGATTAAAATGATGAGAGCTTTAGAAACTCATATAACAATAATGAAGAACTAGTGTGTGAATGCCTGTGATTTTTTTTTCCCTGTAGTTTTCCTCAGCGTGCTCAGTTATTTGGCAGATATTTGGGATGTTCACAGATGTGTGCCCGATCCATGAAGTGCAGATCAGCTATCATACTCAATCAAACCAGAGAGAGTTCAGAGTTGGAGGGTTTGTTCATGTCTGTCTCCCAGAGAATTTTATGCAATCTGAATATATGCCTATCTGCAGCACATCTCTGCTCAAAGTGTGAAAGTGACTGCATTTTTTATTTCCTCCAAGCCTCATAGTTATTTAGATTATGACTGGATGTTGTATTGTTTACGGTTTAAGAGTGCCACAAATTGTCACAGTCAAAAACAAGACACTGGAGCAGATGGACTTCAGGTCAGACTGTCAAGTAATCTTCAAATTCCTGACTATGTCTATGCTGTTCAGGAATTGAGATGGACCCCTCTGATTCTGCCACTGGACTCAGATTTTTCACAGCCTCAAATTTTCATAGTGGAAGTTGTTTAAAGGTTGTCTCAGCTGGAGTTATGCCTTGGCTTATCAGATATTACATTACAGCTGTTCCCAGAGAACTAAAATTTCCCCAGGTCCTTTCATGCAGCCTATCTGTAACATACCTGTTGACACGAAAACAGAAGTTTAAAAAAATGTAATTCATAAGAAAAGTCTAATTATTTGTGACATTTCATCCATCATGTTTCAAGCTTCTCTAGAGGAAAGTAGCAACATTTTGTCTCCTTGACAGCAAACAACACACTGACGAACTGAAAAATGTTCTGCTATATTTCAAACTGCAGCATTTATGAGTAAAGAGCAAGTGCAAAATAAATAGCAAGAGTAAAGAGCAGAAACCCACATAAGTAGGGGGCAGAAGCTTGGAGAGCTTTCTAAAAGCTTTCTCTGGGGTTAAAAACCAAAACAATCCTTCAAAAATAACCAGAATGTTTCAGGGTAAGCAATCTGTTGGATGGAAGTTATAGCAATACCACTCAGCCCAATCTGCATTGACTTTCCTAACCACTCCTGTGAGGAGATGCCTTGGGTGGATGTGACAGCATAGTACAGTTCATTAAGAGCTACAGGACTCAGCTGAAGATGGTTTGGAAAAAGGTTTTTAGGACATCCCTCAATTCCCCACCCTCAGCACTTCAGTACTGCAAAATGAGTGCTTGTATCATCCAAAGGGAAGAGAAGCAGAGCAAGATTATGAAGCTTGCCCTCCTGATTTTTTCTTTATGAAGATGATACCTAAGCGCCTGAATCATTGTTGTTAGTTCATACCAAAAGTGACTCTGCTTCTGAATGCTCTCTTTTTGACATGCCAAATTAGGTAATTCCGTATACTGGTATTCTCTCTCTCTCTCACTATTAAGCTTCAATCAAATTTTGGTAACCATTTGTTCATGGACAACCCATCTCTTTCTGCATGGCTCTTGTAGACCTGCTTTTGAATCGACATGGTTCTGCTCCAGAACTTGCAGGTTTCTCCCACTTCAGCAAAAAGGGAATCTCTGTTAGTAACCCAGATTCCTCAAGATGTTTGGATACTTAACTCCCACTAGTTTCTGGGGTACTCAGAGATCTCATTTCTGTGAAACATGCTGTTTCCATCCATTGGTGGAATGTGAAGGTC
Source organism: Antrostomus carolinensis (assembly GCF_000700745.2). Lineage (NCBI taxonomy): Eukaryota > Metazoa > Chordata > Aves > Caprimulgiformes > Caprimulgidae > Antrostomus > Antrostomus carolinensis. The sequence goes on from NW_010326026.1 coordinate 13,839, forward strand.
ACCTGCGTTGGCTTGCATTTACAGCTCTTCAGCTGTTTTTCAGAACCCTATTGGCATCCTGTTGGCAGCTCTCATGTTCTCCAAACTTCATCATTTAAACAAACATTTAAACAAAGAAAAGTGCAACATCCCAAAGTAGGGTATCAATCAAATCTTCCCTCTGGGAAGTCTAATGAAGAATAATAGAGTTGGAGAATTTTGAAGTCATTGGGATGTTCTTTCTTTCTGATCTCTTGATTTAGAAGAAAACCTTACATGCAGAAGGTATAGCAGAGTATTTCTCTTTTTAACTATGAAAGGCTGCAATTGTCCTTTGAGGAAAATACAAGTTTATGCAGCCATTCTTAATCTTTCACAGGGTGGAGGCTCTTTAATTTCCATTCTTTTTCTTCTTCTTCCTTTTCTGTTATGCACACACAAAAAACCTCAGGAGTACATCAAGAGCCAAGCTGTATTTTTTGTTTATTGCCACCAGGTTAATAACAGTAATGGTGCGAGGAGAAAATGAAGTGTTATGTAAAATCCTGCATTGCAGATTTGGTGCTGATGTAAAGAACTCAATAAAGTGTAACACTTTAATCATGGAGATAAAAATCACACAGCAGCTTCACAGTCTTCTGAGATGCAGAGCCTTAAGACAAAATAGAAGTGGGAGAGAAACAGAAGCCAACAATGTTATTGAGTCCTAGAAAAGTTATGGAAGAAAACAACCCACTTTCTTTTCTTGTGATGCTTTGATTCAGTCTTTGTATTCACAAGGTAAACAACTGAAAATGTGTGTATATGAATTTCCTGGTATTAGAGAGAGTAAAATGCCACAGCCTTATACACAACCTACTGACATTTACAGGAACTTGGAAACCTTTAAAAAACAAAGCAAACAACTTCCACCCCACAAAAAAACAAAACACCCCCCCCCACCACCAAACCACTCCTCCCACCCCCCACCAAAACCAAAAAACTCACCACCAGAACCACCTCCTTGCATGATGGCAGGTATTTTTTTCAAGTAGGCAAGCCCATCTCAACTATGGTGGTCTTGAGTAAAAATTCAGAGTGCTAGCACAGAAGAGGACTCAATTTTGGGTGGTGCTTATACTCTGAATCTCTTCACTCTTACTGAGCTTTGTGTCTCTGCTTCCCATCTGCAGTTTAAGATTATAGTCCTGTCAAATGACTGTACATAAAGTTGTAGGTTGTTGGCTTGTGGGGTTCTTTTGTGGGAGGGAGGGAGGGAGAAGGAAGAAAAGTTATGTGAAGATGATCTTTCCTGTACAGGGAAATTTGTGATATAATGACATGGAGCACCATGTTAAAAAGTTGTGACAATGCTAGGGACTCTTTATCTTTGAGCTGGACCAGTTGCTGTGAAGGAACTGACTGCAGTCGTGTGCAAAGTTTATTCTTCTTTGAAAAATGTTTCAAAAAAAAAAATTCCCTTTCCGCACAGGTTGTCTATTGGAAAGAATGTAAGGATATTATTTGTTTGAAATATTGGAAAACACAAAAATATTGGAACATAAAAAAATTGGAAATACCTATTTTAGGGCCAAGAAGAATGTCTCAGGTAACTCAGAAAACTGTCACATAGTTTTGCTTCTAGAATCTGGAAAGGCTAGCTGTATATTTAGAGGAAGTTTCTACTGAAGAGCCCAGTGGCCATCCAGCCATCATAGAAGGTGTTTCTTCACACCAGGGTACTGCAGTGCCAGCAGAGAAGTTAGGTATTCAGCATGGAATGTAATCCCATTTTAGTTGGTGCCTGTCCCTTTGGGGATCAGTTGCCACTACTTGGAGGAGTAGAGCAGCTTGCTGAGCTGAGTTGTCTAGTACTTGGACAAACAGAAAGAAGGGGGTAGGTAGTACTTCAGCTTTATCGTGGGGTTTCCAGTGACCCCATTCTGTCCCAGTGCCTGCATGTTTGCAGCCAGTTAGCACTGCCTGTTTCAATCTATTGTGTAATTAATTCCCTTGGGTAAGATTCAAGGTTAATTCGAGGGCATGCTAAACCTTACTGGGGCTTGAAGGTAACCCAGAAGGTTTAATGTTTCCACCAGCTGTGATAACCATGCACCTAAGTTTAGGACTGCTGATTGGAAACTCCTGCAGAGATAGAATCAGGCATATGTATTAGTGGGTTTTGGTATCTGATAAACTCTGTCATTACTGCTTACCCATGATATGCCCATCATAAAAAGTGCCTGATTACATGGTTGGCTTAACCTGTATAGCATGAAAACTGACAATTTATGTTACTTTATATTCTCTTATCCAGCTGAGTTCACTTGCATGGAATTAACAGATGTTGGTTTTGGACATTATGGGCATGGATGCCACAGAAAGGTGTGTGTAAATAAAACAACACTTGTGTAGATCATGGTAAAAGATGGCAAAGAAAGAGAATGTTTCACAGGACCACATAATATTTTCTTGGCGGATTTTCGGGAGAGCTGAGGAATCAATCAAACCAACATAATTTTGAAAGCTAAAATGTTATCCTAAGGGTTATCTGAAGTAAAAACCTGCTTTTTCACTAAGATATGTCTGTGTCCTTGAACCATATCTGTTTCCCCATGGTGTGCTAAAACGTTCATTACTCCCTGATGCAGCTGTAGTAATGCCATAGTGGTCTCTATGTTATCTTAGTGTTATACTTCATATTTGGGGTAAAGAACCAGGTAGGCTTTAGTTACTCGCGCGTCTTGAAAGACAGCATAACTGGTAGCTTGAGCTCATCCATAAAATTGAAGAGACAGTGGTTCTGGGAAACCTGTCACATCATGTCAACAGGGCTTGTTTGCTTTTGAAGAATGCAGGCAACTGGATGGATTTGAAGAGCTGCCTTTTTAGGGACAGAAAGAAATAAAAGCAAGGTGTTTCAGGTGTTGAGAAACAAAACCTCTGTGCAGGCTGTGCTTTGCAGGGCAGGCCTTTGCCCAGGTGGGGAGTTCATCTGAAGTCTCTGTTTATATGCCTGATTGTCCTCCCAATGAAAGGCAGGGAGCATGGGAGGAAACCACCTGCCCTTGTTTACATGCTAGATCTGTGACTGGAGCAGGGCAGAGGCTGTAGAGACCTGAGTTTCGGAAAGGAGGCATTGATCATCTGTTTCTTGAGCAGACTCCCCAGGCCCATCTTGAATACCACCAGGCAGATAATACTTGTCTCAGTGCTCCAGATGCCAACAGATGCTCCTGGTTATTTGAGGAGAAAGCTGAGACAGGTTCTTCATATGTTGTTATGGCTGTCTTGCTGGCTCAGTTAAAACCCTTTTTACCTCAGGATAAGGCTTAAGTTCAGAATCAACTGCTTAAGGTATTCCTATTATCTTGTATTTTTCCTTTCTTTCACCACCAATCCTGCACACAATAATTCTGTATGAATCACACAATTGATTCTTTGGGTAGGGGGACAAAAAATATCCAGCTCAAGCAGCAGATTGGGCTAGAAAAAAGACAAACCTCCAAATATTCAGACTTTTTTTGCCCAGCTGGATTGGTTCCCTAGATCATGACATGGGTCCCCAGTAAATTGTGCCAGCTTATGGTGTCACATGATCCTGGAAATGAGAGGTGACCCATCTGTGGAGGAAGTGGGGAGAATAGAATTTTTCAGGCCGCTGTTGTTGCCAGAAACATGCATGTGAAAACAAAGGGTCAATCTACAGTGGGGCTGTGATACCTTCTGAATGGAAGGGCTGGCAGTGGAGGTGGATGCATTGGAATTAATTAATGCAGGTAATGTTTTCAAGCTGGGAAGTTCTAGAAACACTAGCACCACTTGTTTCAGAAAGAATAGATTTTTTTGATGTTCGTGAGGGTGGCAAAAAGCACAGCTCACCAAAGACAGAGGCACCAGTGTGACGATGGATGAAAATTAGAATATACTTTCTGATAGCAGTGTAGTGAGTGAGGTAGCTTCTAGTCCTGGGAGACTAGAAACTCTGGCTGTTTGCAACTTTAAAAAGAGCAAGACCATGATTTCCTAGTGCTGAGTCCATAGCAATAGCACTCTTGCCTCCCACACATTTAGATTTAGTGTGTGTGCCTTTTCCCAGACTATATGTACTGGGCTGGGGTGGGGGGGAAGGGGTGGTAACATGTGAGACACAGTAAAAAACATAAAACACTTCAAAGTGCTGTCTATCTGGTAAACTCTTGTTTTGGAAAATATTAAGTTACTTTTTGGCTGTGTCCTTTTAACACTATTGATCAGCTCTATGTCCAAAAAAGCCAGAGAGGGGCAATCTGGCCCAGAATTGAATGAACTGCCATGGTACATCACCTGTTACTCCTGGTGTGCTCCAGTGAGAAAATGTGGTTAAAAAAGATGCTACACCGTTCCATGGACTAGAGTGGCATTCTCCGAGGACATTGTTTGCAAGTGTACTTGTTTCATAGACTTCCAGGTTAGAATCAGTACTGATTTTCCTTGTCCAGAAGAAAACAAGAAAAAAAGAAAAACAAACAAACAAACAAACAAAAAACCCCAAAACAAATAAGGTAATTGATGGCAAGATTTAAGGGTTATCACATTATTTACTTCCACTTCTGTTCTTTTACAATGGCTTTAATACTGTGCAATTATGGACTTGTTCGAAGTCTTCTCATTTTCTCTTACAAGCAGACCACCTCATGTTTTAAACATCTATAGCAGTTCCAGCAGTGAAACCAGGGCTATTGTAGCATGGAAATCTCTAAAATTGCAGTGATTTTTAGTTGGATAGTGATCTACTGTACATCTGGAAATGTAGATGTTGCCCTCAGGGAGCTGTATTTGGCATAATTTCCTCCTTGGGAACAGGACACAAGGAGATCACAGCTTCTCCTGGTCTCAGCTGTTGAGCAAATCCCTGTCAGGCCTAATAGCCAGCATTCTTTTCCACTTGATCAGTTGGGTTTTGGTCATTGCTAAGTTGAACATTGTTCACTAAATGAATAGCTCCCAGAATGTAAGCTTCACCTGTTATCCTTCCATTTAGGAAAATTTAGAGTTTTTAGTCCTTTGTACTCTGCATTCAAGAAATGGGGAGGGGGCACACACCTAAATGCCTCCATTTAAATGTAAATTTTGACTTTTCACATATTGCAAAGTAGGGTGTTTGTTTTTATTATATATATATATATATA
>NW_010326027.1:0-240 GCF_000700745.2 Antrostomus carolinensis
GGATGGGGTGAGGGGGGAAGTGTCTGTGTCGGGGGCTCTGAGCCCTCACACCCGGGGGCCGCGGTGGGATGCGGGGAACCAGGTGATGGTGCTACCCATCCGCGTGGCACCGGCTGCCAGGGGACGTGGGGGGACCCCGGTGCTGTCCCCAACCTGAGGAGTCCAGACACAAGCAGGGGCTGGTTTAGGGTGGGAATGGTACCACATACCACCTCATCCCAGGGGTTGGTCCACTCTGAG
>NW_010326027.1:368-1175 GCF_000700745.2 Antrostomus carolinensis
TCTCCCCTTGCTTGGAGGATTGAAGGTCTCACAGGCACCCACATTTCAGCTGCATTGAGATCCCCATTGACCTGAGGGTGAGATCCAAGGTGGATTCTCCAGTGGCTAATAACGTGGCTGAGCACAGGCTCCAGCACTTCAAACCCCAACACTCAGCCTGCGGAGAGGGGAGCGCAGCACCCATGGGTGCCAGACAGCAAGAGGGAGGGTGGGTCCGTCTGGATGAACAAGATGAGCTGAAAGACCGGGGTGGGGGGAGGGTTGGTCCATGTGTCCCCTGTCACTGCACGGCCACTGCCCCATCCACCACCCAGGGACCCTGGTGTCCCTTGGGATGGGGGGTCCAAGCCTGGAGCTCCGCAGGGCTGTAGAGCCCACAACTCAGACCCACAGTGGGGATCCCAGCACTGGAGGATCCCAGTGGTAATGGATCCCAGCACTGGTGGATCTCAGCAGTGATGGATCCCAGTGGTGATGGATCCCAGTGCTGCCGGATCCCAGTGCTGCCAGATCCCAACAGTGACAGATCCCAACAGTGACAGATCCCAGTGCTGACAGATCCCAACAGTGACAGATCCCAACAGTGACAGATCCCGGTGCTGACACATCCCAGAGCTGATGGATCTCGGAACGGTGACAGATCCCAGTGCTGCCAGATCCCAACAGTGACAGATCCCAACAGTGACAGATCCCGGTGCTGCCAGATCCCAACAGTGACAGATCCCAACAGTGACAGATCCCGGTGCTGACACATCCCAGAGCTGATGGATCTCGGAGCTGATGGATCCCAGCACTGACAGATCCCAG
>NW_010326028.1:0-5459 GCF_000700745.2 Antrostomus carolinensis
ACCACTCCCAAATCCTTCTCTTCAGAGCTGGATTAGAACCCAAAGCAAACGTGTGTGTTTTCTTTATCTAAACTCAGACCTTTGTGTTCCCATCACCCTTTCTTCCAGGAAACCATTAATAGTGTAACGTTAGCAAAGTGAAATTCCCAGGGCCAGGCCGTCAGCCACAGCACCTGCCTTTAGTACACACTAACACAGAGTTAGTTACGTGCTGCAGATAAGAGGAAAAGTTAGTTTAGACATTTGCTTTACTTCTATAAAATCCCTTTTTGAAGCTTTATGATGAGGCAAGTCTGGAGCTGGACCCAGATCACACGGTGAAGGGAATGGAGGAAACGGAGAGAGGATGAGTTCAGACTTTGATAATCACTGCTCTGCTTCCTTCTCCTGCCCTCATTTAGTGTATTGGCTAAAACGTCCTCAAAATGACAGAGCATGTGACATGAGGAAGAGGTTTTTTCACCATCTTTTCTGTCCAGCATATTTCAAACATGTTCAACTATTCTTCCAATATTATTTGTTCTTGCACTGGTGTCACCTGTTCTCTCCACTAAAGAAAAATAATCATTTTTATAGCTGTGAGAACAGTAATCAGATCCCAACAAAACCAGCAGTTTCACTGCGTTTGCTTGATATCGAGCACTAACGAGGAAAACAAAATCAATTGGGACTTTTTATAAACTCATTATTCAGTCTCTGATTCTTCTCAGTAGAAAAGCTTCATGACTAATGAGTTGGTAAAACCTCACTTTAAAAATGACACATAATTCTGTGTTTCTGTGGGTTTTGAAGTAGATATTCTCTCTTAATTCACAACACCACCACCATGGCAGTTCCACTCACCTAGAAATCCTTCAGGTGGTGCTGCACACCTAAAATACATATTCAATCAGGGTGTGATTCTTTGATCTTACCAGGGAGAGGGGGGGAAAAAAGTACATTTGGCATGAAAAAAATTTAACTTTTACAAAAGTCTTTCTAGTTTTGAAGGAAAAAAAACCCCAACAAACCCTCACTTTTATTTCCACTCTTATTTTCCACTATCATCCCCAAAATGCATCACTGTAAAACCAGCACGTTGCGTGAGTTAAATAAGAGCTCAGGAATATTTGACAACACACAATAGTGGCTGGATGAAAGCAGCCAAAGAGAAAAGTGTCCAAAAGAGAAGAAAACAAGTGAGTAATTCATTTTTCCACTGAATATCTGGGTCACAGGATTGTTTTATTTCCGGCCTCTAAATTAATACAACTTTCACAACAGATTTTTAGTACTATCCAAGGCCAGAAGAGCAGTTTAAGAGCAGTTTCATTCCAGGTCCCAAAGGAGGTGGTTTCTCAACTGGTTTTTGCTGCTCTAACTCCTCACTGGCACGGAAAGGTGGTGATCCCTCTCCCACCCCTTCCTGCAGGTTTCCATCTCTTCTCCTGTGTGTTTCCCCACCGGTATTTCTTCCCTGGGACCAGTTTTTGGTCGCTGGATCAGAGGGCTGATGTGAACACTGAGCAAGGAGAAGCTGGCATGGTTGGGAGACGAGTGAGGTCTCCTTCAGGGGCTTGTCTAGGCAAGGGATTGCCACCTCGTAGCCCTGATGCTGTCCCTGCAAGCCAGCTCAGGTGGCCTGTGGCTTCTGGACGTGCCGGAGATGTCACAAGCAGCCAGGTGAGCTCTTGGGCTGCCCCAGGCGGGAGGGAAAAGCCAGCAGAAGTGGCTGTTTTCTCTGAATCCCAGAATTTCCTGGATTGGAAAAGCCCTTTGAGCTCCTCGAGTCCAACCATGAACCCAACACTGACCAGTCCCCTGTGACTAACCCATGTCCCTCAGCACTATGTCTACACGACTCTTCAATCCCTCCAGGGATGGGGACTCCACCACTGCCCTGGGCAACCCCTTCCAATGCCTCAGAACCCTTTCAGCAAAGAAATTCTTCCTCACATCCCATCTCAACTGCCCTGGCCACAACTGGAGCCCATTTCCTCTTGTCCTTCTCGACCCCTCTGTATCGAGCTTTCCCTAGACACTGTACCGACCCTGCCACTGATTTTACCTTTCCCACCCTAACGTGGGGTCCTGACTGCTGGAAATAAGTAGAGATTTTTAATTGGCTTCTAATATGAGGACCATAGTTCTGGTCTTCACACTTCTGTGTGTCAAGGTGAGCTTGTGATGAAAAATATCCATCTGTAAAACTTTGTAGTCCAATTTAGAGCAAATATTGCAATTTAGCTAAGACATTACCTAGCTTTACCTTTAGACTTCACCTCCTGGTTCACCTACCTACTGCTCAGCTAGGATTTCCAGGACAGCTCAGTATGGGAGACTGCTACACCTGTATTTTCAAAGTTTCTTGAATTCTAGGATCCTTCAGCTGGCACACACTAATGCTTCTCTCCTCAAAATTGGATTTTCAAGTGCAGCTGTCAACAATTCCATGACGTGCATGCTGCTGTCTCCTAGAAGATACTCACTTAAGAAAAAAAAAAAACCCCACATCAGTGAGAAGGGACAACAAAAAGAAAAGTGGAGCCAGTGGCAAGGTAGGAATTATGAGATGTTTGATGTATCTCTGCTATTTGTTGCTAGGAGAGGAGAGCACTGAAGTCTCATTTTACCTGAACTTGAAAAATCCTTCACATCTAACAGGGTTACCGCCCTGGTGACTGTCTGCAGTCCTGTCTCACTGGCTAGTGGCCTAATAATGTTATTTTTTTTAAATACAATGCTGATTATTAAATTCCATTGTAAAATTATTATATTTTCACTAGATCTAGTAATACACTAACCAAAAGGAAACCAGCCTTCTTAAAAGAAAAAACAACAAACAAACAAATACCCCCAAACCCCCCAAAACATTTCTGTCTCTTGCAGTCACATAATATAGCACATTCCTTCCAGGAAATTCTTTTCATTTCTTTTTACAGTGGAGGACAGGAAAGAAGGAAGTGACCATGTCTAGTACATTTCTCCTCTTGTTTTCACAGAGCATGCAAAGAAAAAGGGGAGATAAACTGCAGAAAGGGGTTAGAGCAAGCTCCTACAGCATCAGGTACTGTGAGGAAATAATGAGGCATTTCACTTCTCTGTAATGAACTGTTTTTTTTTTTCTTTCCTATATTAAAAGGCAGGTGGAAAAAATCCCTTCCCCTCCCCACAACCCAAACTACTCACAAATAGTCATAGAATCACAGCATCACAGACTGGTTTGGGTTGGAAGGGACCTTAAAGCTCATCCAGTTCCAACCCCCCTGCCAGCAGCAGGGACACCTTCCACTAGACCAGGTTGCTCAAAGCCTCATCCAGCCTGGCCGAGAACACTTCCAGGGAGGAGCAGCCACAGCTTCTCTGGCCAACCTGGGACACTGTCTCACCACCCTCACACCAAAGAATTTCTTCCTAATATCTAACATATCACACTAAACATTTACTGATGTGTTTGGGAATGATAATAACGGAGAGCTACCTAAAAGTTTTGGTCTCAGATAAATCTATAGCAGGACGTTGTGTTTGAATTCCCAGACAGGTAGCACGAATAACAGTATCTTTCAGCTTTGAGTTACACAAAGTAATACACAAATTCCAAATTGTTAGGCAGTAGTTCATGTTTTGTGATATTTGATTGGAAATTATTCTGGTCTGTTAAATATTGTGTGCAACTCCAATTGTGTGTGCAACTCAAACAGGCTTCAAATTGTTTTGGAACTCCTGTCAGCTGGGATATATGTGAAAGATTGAAGCTCATGTTCAGTGTTGCAAGGACCACAGTAGGACATCCTAAGCACTTTAGGCTGGCTTGGAACTTCTTTCTTGAAAGGGAAGATTTTGTGCTACACCATCTTATTCTCAATTTTAGGAGTAAGGGCCTGGATTGAAAAAGCTGTGCAGATGCTGAAGGACAGATGTTGCAAGATCTCCTTTTCAGATGCCAGAGCCATGAAAAGGATCCAGTGGAATCCAGTGCTCCTCTTTGCACTTCAAACTGGGAATCCAAAACAACCAGCCCTGACTTTAGGGAGCTGCCCAGCAGCTCTCCAGAAAGGTAGTGCTTTCCTTCCCTCAGCTCTCCAGAAAGGTAGTGCTCTCCCCTCCTCAGCTCTCCAGAAAGGTAGTGCTTTCCTTCCAGGATCTACAGCCTTGGACAAATGTTCCCCAGCACTTTTTGCCTGTTCTCTCACTGAGTAAGCTGTAAAAAAAACCCCAAATTGATGGCTGGAGGAAGAGAAGGGCTGCATGGCATGGTGTGGGTATGCCAGCCATACCTTGGGCACAGCCTTGAGCATCCCTGACAAGCTCTCTGTGAAGTGGAAGCTCTGCCCCTGTAGCTCCTCCTGTCTAGGACTCCTGCCCCTTTCGGTCACCTCAACTTCACATCGTTTTTTGGAAGATAGAGGCATGTTTTCTGATGGGAACTTGAGCTCTTGGTCACCAAAGATAAAAAGCCAAAGTCCTTTCCATCCCCACTCACAAAGTAGATGGTCGCTCCAGAAACATTTCTGCTGAAAATATTTCCTTATCAAACTGTTTTCTTTCCATTACGTGCCTGCCACGTGCCTCGGTTTCCTCTTTCCCCTCATCTGTGCTTTGCTGCTTTTGATTCCAAGTTGGGGCGTTTGGAGCAACCTCAACCAATATATGTGGTGCTGGGCTTGGATTTGGGGGGATATTTAAATTATTAATAAGTTAATGACCTTTCCAGGTGGATCCTCACTTCTCCCTGAGGGGACCCGGGTGCTCTGAGGAAGGGGCCATGGGACAGCAGCTCCCTGAGGGGACCTGGGTGCCCTGAGGAAGGGATGGTGGGACATCAGCTCCATGAGGGGACCTGGGTGCCCCGAGGAAGGGATGGTGGGACAGGGGTGCCCTGAGGGGATCCAGGTGCCCCGAGGAAGGGGCCGTGGGTGCCCTGAGTCCCCCGAGGAAGGGGTGGTGGGACAGCGGTGCCCTGAGGGGACCCGGGTCCCCTGAGCTCCCTGAGGAAGCGGTGGCGCGACAGCGGCGCCCCGAGGAAGGCGGGAAGGTGCCCGGTGTCCAGGCGAACCTCGGGGTAGCTCAGCCCGGTATCACTACCCCACTCTTTTACTATAATAATTATTATTAATTGTTAAGCGATGGGACGGCGGCGCCCTGAGGGGACCTGGGTGCCCTGAGGAAGGGGTGGTGGGACATGAGCTCCATGAGGGGACCCGGGTGCCCTGAGGAAAGGGCAGTGGGACAGCAGCTCCCTGAGGAAGGGGCGGTGGGACATCAGCTCCATGAGGAAGGGGCGGTGGGACAGCGGTGCCCTGAGGGGACCCGGGTCCCCTGAGCTCCCTGAGGAAGCGGTGGCGCGACAGCGGCGCCCCGAGGAAGGCGGGAAGGTGCCCGGTGTCCAGGCGAACCTCGGGGTAGCTCAGCCCGGTATCACTACCCCACTCTTTTACTATAATAATTATTATTAATTGTTAATTATTATTAATTGCACT
>NW_010326029.1:0-7698 GCF_000700745.2 Antrostomus carolinensis
AAGGTCTTTTCCAACCACTATGGTTCTGTGAATCTGTGAAAGACCAGAGTGTGGGGTGATGGGGAGAGGGGAAGGGGAGAACTCTGGGAAGGGGTGTCACTGACCTGGTCTGTGTCTGCATGGACCCCAGGAGACTGAGTGGGTGGTACCTCCTGCTGGACAGCAGCCACAGCCCCGTTGGGCATCAGGATGAGTTGGGAAGCAAGAGGCACGTTGCGGCCCAAGGTCCGGTTCACCTGCAACAGGTTCCCCAGCTGTGGCTGTCGAGGGAGGGTCAGGAGATGTGGAATGAAAGGAATGGAGGAGAAGAAAGAAAGAAAGAGAGTGAACCACAAGAAAACAGGTTACAAAGCACCACTGGGCTGCAATGTCACACACTGCAGAACCCACAACCCTCCCTGCACTCTAACACTGAACGTAACCTGCGGGAGCAGGAAACTGGGAACAGTTTCCTTATGGAAACAAACACTTTTCTGTCAAACACAGGCCTGTGCCAACTCCCACAGACTGCCCAAGGCTGGCTAAAGGACTAATTGAATCTGCAAATGTATATCCAGGACTGCTTGAGAAACACTGATAAAAGATATACATCCAAGTCCAGAGTTGCTTGAAAAGAAGGGGATTACAATCTGTATCTAAAGTCAACTGAGGCACAGAAAATATTTTTCAAGTAGGTAACCAAACCCCAGACTGACTATATAGTCAAGCTTAATGTTTTCTATTTAGCAGCACTTCAAAGCAGTTAAAAGGATGTCATATTTGTTCACATTGATTTATGTTTCTAGACTTACTTAATTCTGACTTACACCCCTGAGCTCAGCAGTGAGAGAGTAATTTACCATGGATCTGTTCCAGCATTGAACTAGAAAAGTAGCTGTATTTCTATGAGCTATATTCAAGTGTAGGACATATTTTTCACATTTATGCTCTAGTGAGAAGTGTCATGGGATCTTTAACATCTATGCAGAGCAGAGACAAATGCGGTTCTTAACGATCTCACCTGAGCCACACAAAACTGTGGTGGCAGCTCATCTACCCTCAAAAAGCTGAGCCCAAGTCAAACTTGTGGTTTCAGGAACAAGAGCTTCCCTATCTGAATTTAAAATATAGTGCATCAACCTTAAAATTAGACTTGGTCTAAAGGTGTTGGTAATCCCAAGCAGGCAAACACTGAAGTGACTGAGAAGTGGGGTTGATGGTCAGGACTTATTTTGTGTAGACATCTCTTACCCGGAGATACATCTGGGCCTGTGACTGGTTGAGAGGCGGTGAGGTGGTATTCCCAAGGAGCACAGACTGCGTCAGGGTTGTGGCGCTGGGGGAACTCACGCTCTGCGACCGACTGATCAGCTGAGCAGCTGATGTGGTGGCTAGGTTGATCTTAAAAACAGAGAAAAGCCCCAAATCATATATGAAGAGACAGAGGCAAAAAAAATAAATACAAATTCACTTACTGAGGTATAGCCAGAAAAGACATTTTACAGCCTTTTTTTCCTGTATTCCTCAGAGGACCAAGAAGAAAAAAGTTCTTGTCTTAGAGGCTATGCAAACTAAACTAGGCAAAGCCCTGGATGCTAACCTCATTTGTATGCTAAGCCTGAGCATCACTGTTAGCGTGCAACTCCAATAAGACATCCAAAAGAAATATATCATTTTCTCAAGTAAAGGAAAAAAATCCACAAAGTAATCTCTACTCTACTAACTCATCTACTCTTGGAACAAATCCCAGTTCCTCAATACTCACTACAAAACCAGACTTCCCTCTCATTCAAAATTGAGGAGCCATATGAGGAGAGGCTGAAATTGCTTGGTTTGTTCAGCCTGGAGAAGAGGAGACAGAGAAGATCTCATCACAGTCTAGAACTTCCTCCCAAGGGGAAGAGGAGGGGCAGGCGCTGATCTCTTCTCTCTGGCCACCAACGAATGCCAGGAGCAGAGGAAATGGCAGGAAGATGTGGCAGGGGAGGGTGAGGTTGGCCATGAGGAAAAGGTTCTTGAGGCAGAGGGTGCTGGAGCACTGGAACAGGCTCTGCAGGGAGGAGCTCAAGGCACCAAGCCCGACAAGATTACAGAAGCATTTTACCACAATGTGCCCTCAGGGACATGGTCTGAATGTTGGGCTTGTCCTGTGCAGGGACAGGAGTTGGACTGGATGATCCCTGTGGGTCCCTTCCAACTCACAACATTCAATGATTCTATGATGCTACAAACAAACTACTGCTCTGTTCAAGAAAAAAAGAGCATTCCCTTTCAAGCTGCTGAAGACTCCTTCTCCTTCTCAGAAAGTCCTGATCCTTTTCTAATCCATGACAAGGTATCTCCAAAGCCTCAGTAAAGATAGGTCATGCTCTACCTTTCCAGCTAAGAGGCCCCGCCCACTCAGAAACCTTCTCTGGTTTATTCAACCCCCACCAATAATGACAGCACCCCAAATCCTCAAAGTTGTCTGCACCTTGTGGATTCCCAGCATTTCTAGAAGCTGTGTTTCCCTGGCTAACTGCCTTCCTAAAATTCAGAGAGAAGAACGAACAAGGCAGGGGGTGGGAGGGAGGTTTTGACATTTGTGGGAGGGAGCAGTTACTTACAGAAGCCTGGGTGGTGGTTGTCTGTTGCGGGGTGCTGGTGTTGGGGGAGCTGGCCTGTCTACTGGCGGCAATTGTAGCCTGCAAGAGAGATGGACAGAGAAATGAAGACCTGGAACAAACTTTTCCATCCAGCCCATATATTTGGCTTTGTCAGAATACCTAGTCCCATCATCATCTTCTCCCATTCCTGAGAACAGGAGCACAATCTAACCATTACAAATCTCTGCTGTGCCCTACAGATCAGACCAGCAACTCAAGGATGGTACCTCCTCTTCCTCAACCAGTTCAGCCCTACGCTCTACCCAAAGCAGTGGACAATAGAATCTATTCCATTTATGCTATAAAACTGTAGATAGGGATTTTGAAAACAACTAAATCCTGAACTAACAGTCAAGGAGCACAGCTACTGATGGAGATACTGTTCCACAGACAGAACTGTAATCACATCACACATAATCCATCTTCAGCTGATGATAAAGTCTGGTAGGCGAGCAAAGTTGCTAAAGAAAAAAAGAATATGCATCATAAATAATTATGCATCATAAAAGATCTCAAATTGTATAAACATGTTTCAATTAAAGAAACACCCTCCTGGCTGCACAAGATCGACCCCAGATCCCTCTTGCTAGTAACTGGTAAAGAAAACATGTTTCTTTATTCTAAAACATGTTTCTTTTCTAAATTTCCACAGTTTCAAGACAGAAAATTCAGAGGATACCACCTGAAATTTCACACACTCAAGACCATGTTTATTTTCAGAGAAGTAAGAATGCATGGTTCACTCTAGTACATTTTATAAACACCACTGCATCCTCTGCTGATTTAACCACCCATCTTTGATTTAAAGAAGGTGCAAGGGCTTGTTGTAAGCCTCTGAAGCGCAAGTTTCCTCACAGAGATGCCAAATTTTATCTTTCCCTGCTTTGTACCTGAAAACCAAACAAATCTTTGCATCAGGCTTCCAGTTTACTAGATGTTTGTGTTGGCACTAAACGATGTGTTTAGGGACTCATGGATCAGAATGACCTCGATGCACAAGTCACTTTATAAAGAGAGAATCTCTGGATCTTCCCCAGAGAAGGATCCAATTCCTCTCCTCAACTCACCTGCTGGACAGCAGCCAGGCTGTGAAGCTGGGCGCTGTTAAGCTGCTGCTGGAGCATAAACTGATGAAAGTACTGGGCTGCATTGGGCTGTCTCTGGAGTGCCTGCAGGGCCTAGAGAAAAAGGAAAACTCAATTGTCAAAAATAGCGTGCCCTTGAAATGTGATTAGAGAAAGCAAATGAAGAAAGAAAAAACAGCCACGAGACCATCCCTAGACCCCGTGAAAAAAACCCAAAGTCACTAGATTAGCACATCAAAACACATAGTACAGCTACAAATTTGGTAACAGACTGAATGACAGGTGTATTTCAGTATAGCAGGAAGCACGCTTGCAAGATTTTAATAAACTCCAGGAATTTGGGGACGTGCACACTCAAGCAGGCAGACAAGTGTTCCAGTATAGTATGCATATGGAGGATATACAATATATAGCGGAACTGGGATGATAAACTGAATTGCTTGCTCTAGAACAGCGGGCTAAAATCAACCTATTAGATCACAGCACAGATTAAATCCAAGAAGTTGGGCCCTGGAGGAGTAACCTATAAAACGTGAAGCACAGTATCAGGCTACACGAACTAAAAATCAGGCCTAGGATGAGAATTTCTACATCTGAACACATGCCAGTCCTTCGAGCACGCTCCCACCTTGACACACGACAACTCAGAGCAACAGGAACCGGCTCACCACCACCTTCCACTGCTGCACATCCCATGCCAGAGCATAACCACATCTCACCTGTACTGCCTGTCGCTCGTAGAGAGACATCTGCGATATCTGAGGACGGGTGCTTCCTCCAGAACTGGAGCTCCCGCTGGTGGAGCTGGAGTTCTGCTCACTTTCAGTCTCCATGGTGACAGGATCCCAGGAGCTCAGGCTGAGATGGACTCCAGATCTACATCGAGAGAATTGGAAACTAAGTCAGGCTAGAGAAAGAACCAAACCCTATTTCACTGCATTGCACACCTTTTTTACTGGAATATCCCAGTACCAGTCTCCTTGCACAGCTCTGCTACATCACAGGGGACCGGGGATGTCAGGGACCCAAAAATCACCCAGAAATTACACTCAGGGTTTAAATCTTTTATTACCACAGTCAGAAACGTAACGTAACACGCACATTCTCATATGTTTATTGCCGTGCTACAGTTGGAAGCTCCAGCATCCTGAATTCTCCAAAAGGCAGCAGAGTGCAGGAGCAGCTGCAGCCCATTCAGACAATCCTTCAGTGACAGACTTCATCACCTCTCCTTCGAGGCCAGTGAACTGAGGCGAACCGCACCGTGCTCCCCATCTCCCACTGTACTTTGGCAACTCCTGATCTTCTCTTCCTCCAGTCCCACAGGAGGGAAAATTATCCCACAACTCCGCTGCCCTCCAGATACATCAACTCAGCCCCTCCTCCTCCCAGTTTAGCCATCAGCCTTCAACTGTTTCTTTCTTTCTCTGATCACACAGATTTTCCAGCTACTTGCGGTTCCCGACAGATCTTAACTTGAATATTAGACTGGAAGCTGGTATCTGGGGTGGTGAGCTGCTTTCAGGAGGAACACAGTCAGAAGCAAAGCATATGAAGGGTTCACTGGCAACATTTGTGAGGGAAAGCTTCTAAAGAAGTCATGAGAGATCTTCCAGCAGTGTTAAGATGAGTTGCGGTGAACTGCAGGACTGAGAAAGGACTGGAGAAGGCTTTCATCAGCTAAGAGGAAGGGAAGAGAGACTGAAGAGAGAGCTCAGCAGAAGAGTAACACACTGGGATGATCAGGGAGTTTCCTGCAGCAAGAAACATGGGCTATGCAGGGTGTAATGGCAGGAAAGATTAGAGTCAGAAAAGGGAAAGTGCAGAAGTGATTTATTCAACAGAATTCCACTGAAAAAAAATGTCTTTTTTGAAGGATATCATTCCATGTGAGATTAAAAAAAAAGAAGCTCCCAATAATCTTCATACAACTGACAGCCCGTTTGTTCCCAAAACACCACCTGGCTCAACTGCAACCTGCCCGAGAGACCTCTCACTGACACCACTTAGGCTTCCAGGATCCCATATCCAGGGCACAGCCCCTGGATCGAGACCTTTCCAAATCCAGAGATTTCCAGCTTCACAGCTTTCACCAAACACCACTTTTTCCAGGTGCCTAAACAGACCAGTGCAGCAGAAAAGGAGGAGCAACAAGTCTCAACCAGACAACTTTTTAAATTGTGGAATGTGTAAAGGGCAGCGGATGACTTTAAAGTAGGACAAGAGCATTAATACTGCAGAGGATGGCTGGCTAAATCAGGGAACTGCTGCTCCAAACCTGTTCCCCAAAATCTGGAAAATTCTATAATTGACATGCAGAGAGCTGCTCCTCCAGCCCTGTCTTCCCCACACATCTGCCCTCAAGTCCTGCCCAGGCATCTCCCTGCATCTTCTCCATGGGGCAACATAACAAAAAGCAAATGAAGCCTGAAAATAAATTGAAAAGGAAGAGAATACAGACTTCTCGAGAGAAAGAATCTAGATCATAGAATCCCAGACTGGTTTGGGCTGGAAAGGACCTCACAGCTCATCCATTTCCAACCCCCCTGCCATCAGCAGGGACACCTTCCACTAGACCAGGTTGCTCAAAGCCTCATCCAACCTGGCCTTCACCACTTCCAGGGAGGAGCAGCCACAACGAAGATAAACTAAGTACTTTGAATGGGGTTAAAACACAAGTTAGAGTGAGGCTACACACACTACACCAAGTTATCTAGTAGCTCAGCTACCATTAGGAGACGATTTCTGTTCTCTCACCCACCCTCAACCTTCCCCATGCAGGTCCTTCCCAGCACTTACCTCACTTCTGGTGCTCACTAGATCAGTTTGTTAACTTTGCAGTAAAAACTACCTGAAACATCATTTTCTGCCAGATCATTGAGTTCAATTAGCTCACCTGTGATGCCATGAGCACCAGCGAGAGGGAAAAGGAGGTGAGGTTCACCATAGCTGTAGAACATACCCTTACCCACAAGAGCTGCACCAGAAAGAGAAACCTGGCTTCTGATTTAATGCTCTGCTCCACCAGTCTGTGTTTCCTCAGTACATAGCAGCACTGATTCTTAAGGCTTCCAGCATTTTTGCTGAAATCTTCTCAAAATCTTCCCAAAAAACGAGAGGCATCAAAATTTTGGTCTCTGTGTAGGCAAAAGGCATTTTTGGGCCACGGATAGAGAAGCATACTCTCCCTTTGCAGAAGGATGTACGAATTTTAAGTAGAGTTATCCAGCAAAACCCTTCCCAAACACAAAAGTGAAAAGGCACAACATTTCCCCAGGCAAGTTCATCTGAGGATGCAGCTCCATGTTAGTGTAATGCGATCCAAAGACAGGCTATTCCCACACAAAACAGCAGATTTTCACCCTCTCCTCTCCTCCAAGCACATCTTCCAGCACCCTTCTCTTACAAAAATCCAGCAATCACTGGGCTGTCAGATCATTTTACACAGCTAGCTGATTCACGAGATTAATAACCTACCAAAAATGACTTTTCCAAAAGATTGAGTTAATCTGCTCACCTTGCAAATGTAGATCCCAAGAAAAAAAACAAACAACAAACCAAAAAACCCCCCCAAACAAACAAACACCAAAAAACAAACCAGGGTAACAATGTGGCCCTTACTGGAAATTAACCTTTGAACACCAGCTAAATTGGATGAAGCTTCTCACAGAACTGCACCCCAAAAGGCAGACGCAGAGGAAGAAAAGGACTGTTAACACCATGGCAGGAATGACAGCAGAACGAAAGGGAAAGGGAGAAAACTCGCTCCTGGAGCTGTATAAGTGTAAGAACAGGGGCCAGCTCAGAGCCTGACCCTGCTGCTGATCCCAGCACACCATGGGTCTACAAGGTCCTCACCTTTCTCAGGTGTGAGAGCAAAAGAGTCAGGCCAACCCTCTGCTCTAGTCATCAACCATTGCGTAGGAGGTAAAGTTTTCCTGGCTCACCCCATCCGTTCCCCCTGGTACGTGTCTGCTTCCTGCAGAACA
>NW_010326030.1:0-2235 GCF_000700745.2 Antrostomus carolinensis
CCTGAGGGACCCCACTAGATACAGGTCTCAGCAAAACAGCAGAAAGCAGAAAGGTCTCAGAAAACAGCAAAACTTCTCCAGTGATGGTGGCATAATCCACAGGGAAATGGGACTCTTTCACATCAATTTCTGCAGGGTATGCAGATTACAATAATCTTTGTTAAAAAAAGGAATTAAATGATCTCTTGTTAACTTAGAATGGAAATATCTAGCACTGAAGTCACCCTCTTCCTTGGTCAGACAGCTCACAACAAAAAATATCTGCAATAGTTTACAGACATTTCAAAACTAGTATGCATGTGCTGCAAGGTTAATTAATCTGATAGCAAAACTTACCAATTCAGCTTTTGCAAATCTGTTGGGTTTTTTCCAATAAAGACAATTTCAACCAAATTGCTAAGATGCAGTATGATATTACAAGATTTTAGTGGATTTTCCTCCTAGACTAAAGGCCAAACACCATACAAGACTTAATATACACCTAAAAACTTACCTGTATTATCTTAGCAGCGTTCAAGCCATTGTACCAAAATATGACTGACTAGAAATAATTGTCTTCCAACGTATGCTCAAAGAGAAACACTGAACCTTCCTGAACATCCAAAAACCAAAATCTACTCCCAACTGGTTGTTCACCTACAGTAAAACTGATAAAGCTTATCATGGCCTTAATGCCTCACGACTGCGCTAGAGATTGCATGTTCAGAACTTGGTGTTATTTAAAATACCAGAAAGAAAATCCAAATCTTCAAAACATAATTTGTGGAAATATTCCCAATATTTAAACTAGGAAAACTATGATTTATCAAGAACTGTGCTAACCAACTTAACAAGGAATAGAAGTTATTATAAATGGCAATAAAAATTGGACAGTCCATAAGCACAAGACTAGCAACACTTGCTAGCATCATAAATTACAAATCTGGAACACAAGGTCTAACAAGAAGCTTTCCTTGCCAGTTAAAGACTTTCTTCTATAGCAGCATATATTAACATTTAGCAATCAAGGAGAAAATGCTAGATGAAGGTGCTAAAATCACACAGTCACAGGATGAATTTCAGGTGCCAACAGAAAGGCAGCTAGAAGACAGAGACTAGACAGGCCAGCACGGTAAGCCAATGCAGCAAGTCTATAGTGTGACAGAAGACAAAGTCATTCAAACAAGACAGCTGGAGAACAGGGTAGAGGAGAGTCACAAGCAGCAGCAGCCACAGGAGGATTCGGATTAACTCTTTTTTTTCAAAAGCACCAGTGACTGAGCCAGGGACAAAGATTAATGAGTGCTCTTTCAGTATGAAAGGGGATGATTTTAATTTCTTCTGTAAACGTAAGATTTTGTATCAAGTCTGAGGATTTCAACCCCAGACAAGCAACACTTCTAAAATTTTTAATGAGTTACAAATTCCTCATTTCTTGTTATGTTGCTTTCGATTTTGGTTTGTGATGTTAAGACATTCCTCAGAGTTGCTGAATTTTAAGTAAAATAGTATTTTCTTAGCAGTCAAGTGTTAAGTACTGAGAACACATTCAGGGCACATTATCAAAGCAAGCTGGGGTTGGAAGATGCCATACAAAGACTAGAGCTTCTAGGCTCCTCTCACATTACTCAGTTCAGCATCCAAGGTCCCAGATGGGTTTTCTCCAAATACTTAAGATCAATGTCAATTAGAGTATCTCCTGGTCTTCCAGGAGTCATCTGCTTGTTAACAGCCATCACACTTTTGGAATAGAGAGATTTCTGAAGTTAAACATCTGTCTTCCTCATACCATCTCGGTATGGTTAACATGTGAACTACACTAGAAAGAAAACTAGATTGGAGTTATACGATCCCCTTCAACGCAAACAGCTGCATCCCTCATACAGTTGCTAAATTCCAGTACACTCGCTGGTCACGGCCCCAGATGACACCGTCTAGAGTGAGTTTTGGTGATATTACACCACTCATGGAGACCTGGGCTACAGTTTCACAGAACCTTTAACCCAGCCAAAACCCAGTAAAGCCACCGACGGGAATGGCTCCACTTTCTTCACCCCCCTCAGCCCCTATCACTCCCCTCCTTGCTTCTGTACAGCACACAAGTTACGTGACCAGCCAGGGGAGGAGACAATCCGGGCTGAAGCTGAGCTAAGAGAAGCAGCATGTTACTCTGGAAGAGGCCTCCACTCAGTTCGTTATGCGGCTGCAGGAAGACTGGCAGCGGCACAACAGCCCAAGCGCGGGGACGAGCGGCCC
>NW_010326031.1:0-343 GCF_000700745.2 Antrostomus carolinensis
GCTGTGGTGGGGACACAGGGACCAGCCAGGGGGTGAGGGTCCCCCTGTACCCTGGTGCCAGGCAGTGGGGGAGGCTGGCAGGAGCTTGGTGGCCCTGGTGACCCATGGGCTGGATGGGTGGGACGCGGCACAGGGCGTCATTCAGCTGCAGCTGCACAAGCGTCTGTGCTGTCACACCATCGCTGTGCAACAGGGTGGCAACAACACAACTCAATTAATAAATGAGTTTACAAGTTGGTCCATTAATCAGCTAATTGCTGAGCTGCTTTGGGCCATGCTGAGCCAGCGACCAACAGTGCAGTGTCGGCAATCGGTTTGTCCCCAAGTCTGAACGCAAAAACAG
>NW_010326031.1:356-3438 GCF_000700745.2 Antrostomus carolinensis
GTTGGGCGCATCTGGGGTGGCACCAGGTGCCACGATGAGCAGTTCATGTGGCGGGTACACAAAGGAGGGCTGATCCCTACGCGCTACGTGGGGCAGGACCCAGACCCAGATGCTGCAGGGGAGCTGCCTGGCACGTGGCTCTCGGCACCTTCCAGGGGAACCGAGCTGAGCTGCTGAAGGAATAACCACGGCTGAGGGGAAGTGCCAGTTCCAGACACAGGGAAAAGCCGAGTGCTGGTGCGGGGTTGATGCCAACACAGGGCATCCTGCGCACGAGACTGGAACCCTGACAGCCCAGTGGGACTGGGGGGTTGGTGGTGAGCGAGTGGCACATGATGCAGCAGTGGCTTTAACTGACAAAGTTGTTTCAAAGGCAGAAGGAGTTGGAAGGGGCTGAAAAGGTAAAATAAACAGCTGAGGCACAAGCACACAGCAGAGCTCTGCAGTGCTGGGGATCATCAACGTGTCACCACAGGAGCCAAGAACTCTGCTAATGCAAACGACACTGGAAGGACTTTTCACTTTCCTCCACGTGCTCATCTACAGAAGATCACAGCCAAGAGATGTGCCCAGCGGGGCTGGTTCCCGGCTGGTCCCATGCGCAGCTCCGGGAGCCAACAGGCAGGAACAGGTCTGCAGCAGTGGGAAGGGGGCTCTGGGTGCTCCCTGACTGAGGAGGCTGCGGTGAGAACGGGGCAATGAAGGCTTGAGCAGGGCCAGGGCCTCCTGCCCAGCCATGGTGCAGAAGAGCTGTGACACTGAGGGATGTGTCACAGTTGTGATGTGTTAGGGGCGTCTCAGCCTTGTCACATAACCAATGCTTCACCAGAGCAGTTAGGTTTTTCCAACCAGTTAATCCTAAAATACACACTCACAAGTGTAGAAACTTTTCACCCTCAGGGAAAGCAAGAAGGACAAGCTAATGGCAGCGTCTGCAAATGCAACAACTGCTGATTTAAACTGAGTTTCATGGTCACTATCAGGAACAGCTGGCTGAGACTCTGTCACCACTGAACAGAGACCACAGAACAAAATGCTCCTGAGCTGATCAGAAATACTGAGGAGGGCGATGGGCCAGATCACGCAGCTCTGCTGACTACAACTGACAAGTCTTTGGTGGGTTTCTCTTCCATAGGTAGCAGAGGAACATGTAATCCCTTCCACCTGATGGATATTAACAACTAATAGTGACTGTGGTCGGGGTGATCATTCACCACCCTGTGTGTGTCTGTCTGTGACACTGGGGCTCTACAGTTACAACCTGACGGAGTTACCAAGTGTGGGGGGGGTCAAAGCACAACAAGACCCAGCGATGCCTCAACTAAGAGCAGAAACAAGCTCTGTGGCAATGGGGCTTCAGAGAACCACAGCCCCTGTGCATCTTTGCAGCACAGGGATGGAGAGGCTGCATTGCCGTGTGCCGTGGCCCTGGGGCTAAAGCTGGAACTGATGGTGCTGGACGGGGCAGGAGCCTGGAGCAGCTGCTGCTGCGGAGGCTGCAATGCTGCGTAGGAGTGACACAGGTGGTGGCACAGAGAGGAGCCAGCACCTGGTGTCAGGAAATGCGTAACCATGCCTCGGCCTTGGAGCAGAGGGAAAAGCAAAAGGAATTCCTTGGCATGCACTGGGCAGTAGAAATCACACGTCCCCGGGAGAAACGGCCTGACCTCATGCCCTTGGTCATCTTCTATGAAATCATTATCAGAAGCAGGGCAGATGGGGCAGCGCGTGCAAAAGCAACCCCTGAACTAACCCAGAACTGGTATTTATTGCAGCCAAGTGCAGCTGCTGACAAGTGAAACAGGGACTCAGGGGTTGGATGCTTCTCCCGAGGGGTTTACTCCTCCCCTGTGAGGGATCTTGCACTGAAGCGTTGACAGAGGGACGGTATCAACCTCCATTTCAGAAACAAACAGATTTTTTGATGGCAGGTGAGTGCTTTTGTGACAACTTTCAGAGGAGCAGGAACAGAGAGAGCTGAACCTCACAATGATTCGCAGCAGCCGGGTGAAGGATGAGGCACAGACTGAGAGCCTGGCTGGCACTTGCCCGTGACAAGGAGAGGTTTGTGCTCCTGAGCCAGGGACTCGGCCGGCCTGATGGGATGAAACATCCCAGCATGGCCACAGCACCCAGAGAGAAGCTGAGACTGGAGGGCTGAGCGTGTTAGAGCATAAAAACCTTTCAATGGGGGGCTGAGAGGGAACTGCTGATTGTCCATCCCTGCTGCGACGGGCTCAGGGGACAGTCCCCAAAACCTACGGCTGTGACACTTGATACCACACCCTGCGGCTGTGCCCCTCACCGCAGCGCCAGCCCGCAGCACAGCGAGGTGTGGGAGAGCAGAGCCCAGAGGGGTGGACCAATGCCAAGTGACATGGAGAGTAAGGAGGGATGGGAGAGCGAGGAGGGATGGGCTCACACCCCAATACCTGTCCCTGCTGCACCCCCATACCCTTCCCAAGCCCCCCCAGACCCCCATCCCTAGAACCAAGCAGTGTGGCAAGGAAAGGAGGGACAGACTTGCACCCAAACCCTGGGCTGTGCAGGAGGGCGCGGGGAAAGGAGGAAGGGAGGAAGGAAGGACCTTAACTCTATAGCAGCTGTATGTCATCAAGATGACTTAAGAGTTATTAATCACAGCTCACTAATTATGTGCAACAGCATGAGGAGTAATGGGACTGTGAGTTAATGAGTGGTGTGTTTACTAATGCACTAGTTTACTGATCATGTAATCACTTTATTAGATTGTTTTACTGTGTTGACTCATCAATTAACAATACAGAGACTTGGAAACTGTTTCTCTCAAGCCTGGAAGCTAACGGGGGGTTCAGGCCCTGAGGTGACCCCCTCACTGTGACAGCCTCTCACCTGCATCCCCCACAGTCCCTCCCATATCCCCCACATCCTCCCTGGGGTCCCTTTTGTACCCCCCCTCATTCTCAGTGTCCCCTGGGCACACGCAGCATCCCTTCCCGCATCACCTCCCCATTTTCCCATGACACCCCCCCATGTCCTTAATCCCACACTCACCTGCTGCAGCCTTCCTGCCTCCCAACAACTGCCCCACTGCTGTCCTTCT
>NW_010326032.1:0-6309 GCF_000700745.2 Antrostomus carolinensis
CATGGAGAAGAGCGCGGCGGCGGTTCGGGCAGGGCCGGGGGAGGCTCCGAGCGTGTTTCATCTTCGGGCACCGACAGGATCCAACTGCCCGAGCTCCGCCGGCCCGGCTGGGACCCCCGCCCCGGGCCCTCTGCCCCCGCGGACACGGTGCTGCGGCAGCCCCGGAGCTCTCAGTGCGGTACAGACTCCCGGCACCAGTCCCGGCGCTGAGCTCCGCGCTGACGAGATGCTGGGACAGGCGCACACCCACTGTCACTCCAGTTCCAGTTAAGCCGCCTGGGAGTTCTCTCTGGCTGTGAACTGGTTCTCCCATCACACAGCATTTCACATGTCAGTGACTCACTGCTGGAGCCTCACGTATCAGCGCTACCTTCGGGGGGATTTCTCATGCGTGGACGTGATTACACAAAACGGAGGCTTGGTTGATAAAAGGTCAGTAAGTGATTTATAGGCCGTAGGAGTACATTACAATGCAAAGGTGTTACTAGCATATCAGAAACAAGTTAGAGGTAACTTTTTTACTCACTTGACTCTTACCGGGTTTGAAGAGCTGATCAAACATTCACATGCACCCATCACTCCATCTTTAACATCTATTTAGAAATACTTTAGTGAAAAACTTACAGGTATGCTTGGGCAAGGTGAGGGCACTCTGTAGAAACCCCTTCCTCCCCAATGCACTCACAAATCCCATCTCCTTATTCACACTTCTTGAGTAAGTCTCAGTACTACTACCTGCACAGTGCAGATGGGGAAACTGAGGCACGTAGAAACACGGCCACTAGGCAGGTTGATTAGAGAGCCAAGAGCACGTACAGCATCAGTGGGATGCACAAGCCACCAGATCTGCTCTCTACCATCTTAATTTTTGCCATTACCGCTTCCATTTCTTCTCTGAGAAGAAAACCAGTATAAAGCACCACTGCAGCAGAACTGAGCAAAGGCCATTAATGCTGCAAGTTCTAGGTGCAGGGCAGACAATTATCTCAAATCTTTCTGCAAATCTCTGTTCACAGGCACAGAATGCTCCTGCATCAATCTGCCACTGCCTCATCCTGCTGTAGCCTGGCCTAACCAAGCAGTCTCTGAGATTTATTTATTTCCACCCAGCAGGGAGATAAACGGTACAAAAACACACACAAAAAGTTGTGTAAACCAGCAGGCAAATCCTGTGCTGAGCCCAGGCTGCTGCAGCCAGAGCAGGAGCATAGCTGGTGTGCATATGCCTTACTGAGCTGCTGCGATTCACACATCACCATGGGCCAAGGCTGGTGGGACGTGCCACGGAGGGCAAAGCCGCCTTCCACGGGGACACACGGTTGGGTTTAAGGTTTTCTATCAGAGGCATTAGGATGGGGCTGTTCCATAGCTGAACTTCTACAAAGAAACCAGAGCAACACTGCAGGTCCTCAGGTACGAGGACCAAGACGATCCTTTACTGTCCAAAAGCTCCCTAGACTGGTCAAATGCCTATCAACTGCATCAGCACTGGCAATAACCCAGTGTCTTGCAGAGAGGTTGCTATCTACAGAAACCATCTGTGGTTCCTGAGTCACAGCAGTTAAAGTGCAAAAATAACAGGTTGAGTGCACAACGCTATTCTGCTGGGAAGTTCTGAGCAGCACAGTAGGCCCAGATCCGTGCACAGGAATTAAAAAGTAGTTTAATATAAAAATAGAGCTTTAAGAATACCAAAACAATCTGACAAGGCTCGTGCCTCTGAAAGAGCTAGCACATTTAAGAACTGCATTTTTCAGGAAATATTTCAGTTGGAGAACTTCAGGAAAACAATTTTTCAAAGCCTGAAATAATTCACGTACATGCAGTAACAACACAGGAGAAAGGGAGGAAGATTTTCTAGTATGCACTTCAGTGTGCAAGATTATCATTCCAGTGTATTACAGTTCATTTTGCACATGACAGTTCTCTCTCAGCGAAAGCACACTTGCAGCAGCATTATTTTCATCTTTATGCCAAAGATTCATACAAAATTATTATTCTCAAGTCTCAAAAACTGAAGAGGGGATTCTGGAGTGTGACTGAACTGAGATTAATTCTGCATCTGCAGAGTGCCACATCCACACAGTCTCACTAAAAAAAAAAAAATAAGTCAGTAGAAATTCTTGCATGTTGTAAGGATTCTAGTCTGTTTATCATTTTTTGCTGACTTGGTATTTCAGACTACTTAAAAAATCCATTTTAATTTTCTTAATATTTTTTAAGATAAAATTTATACTCTCATTTCTCTTGCCATTCTGCAAGTGGTTTTATCTCAAAATGGCTATTCAGTATTGAAAAGCACCTAGAATAATGTAATTCCAAGTTCCAATAGCATCATGTTTTCAAACTAGTTGCATCTCTCCTCTTCTGTATATGCCTGCTATTCCCATTGTTTATGTCCACTCAGCATATGAGATACAAGACTGAATCATTCCTGGCACTAAAACCACGCAATCCGCTGAGACGCTGGTACCTGTAGTTCAGCATGTCTTTCTTGCAAAGTCCCTTAGGAAAGGTAGTATGTAAATCTGCAATGGACATGGCTGATATCAGTTTTCAAGAGCTGATTTCCTTGGCTCAAAATTTTCCCTTCGGAAGAGCTTTAATTCTCTCAGTTCTTGTGGCTGTAAACTCTGGTCCACGCCAGGAGTTAGCTTGTAATTTAAAGGAGATTCAATATAACCGTTTCTGTACAGACAGACCCGCTTGCAGAATTCAAAGGTGCTAAACATCACACCGAAGTATGGGACAATCTGATTGAAAAAAAAAAAGGCAACATAAGATTAAAAAACCCACCAATATTAAACTCTCTAGTAGCATTCTTAGCTTAGATGTTTTAAAAAAGGAAACTTCTAGGACTTCAGATCTGATCTGCTAATAGAGTTGTGCTCATTTATATAAAATCAGTCTCACCTCCAACTAGGCTGGCACCTGCAGCATGCTAGAAGTAGTTTATTATTGGTACTTAACTAATTATAACAATATTGTGAGGAACAAGGTCTGTGCTAGCCTATAGATTACCACAACTTGTCAAATACCTAAGCAGAGTGACTGAACAATTTTCTTCCTTTGCCCCATGCAGAATCTGGTGCCATGTGGCTTTACACCAGCCAGGGCAGGGCCAGGCACAGACAGGCCATCACAATCAATCACACTGTCACTCAATTACCATTCATTAGCTGACCTGTAGTACTACATGTAGGTAACCCTCACCACAGCACTACAAAATGTATTTATGTAAACTGAGTTACCTTCTGTTCAAGCTACCATGCTTTATTTCATGCCTTCAATGCAGCAAGGGCTGTTGTAACCCATAGGCATGCATTAGATAGGTGGCTGAAAATACTATTTTTGACTTAAGTGGCTTATACAAGTGCAATTTTCTTTACAGCTCCTCAGTACAACATGTCACAATATTGGAGCTCAGCTGAGAAGTAGAACTTGTTTAGCTGTTGTAAGTGGATCACTTGCAATCCCCCATCCATACCCTGGCTGGTGTGTCAGTAGCACTCCCTTCTCTAAGGACATTCAAATGAACTTGAAAGTAGTGACATCTAGAAGCCAAGCTTATGTTTGGGGAAATATGACCAAACCAAGTTCCAAGGCTGGTTTATAACCTGTTCTGTCACAGACTCTGTCATCCAAATAAGCCAGAAGCTTTATAACCCTAACTATGCAAAAGTGTGTCCTGATTACTTCAGGATAGTCTTTGGGATGAAAGCAAAACCTCACCTTGAGCAGACTGGGTGTGAGTCCACTCCAAAGTCCAAGCAGACCTTTGCTCTTCACAGTTTGCCGGAAACAGTCAACCATGCCAGTAAAATGGACATCAACTGCTCCATAGTGGGGAAGCCAAGGACTCTGTGCCTGTTCAAGAGACACCCAGGGGGATTTAGAACAAGCAAAGAAAAACCAAAGTAATTAAAGATAATTATTTTCTCCATTCTGGTACACAAGGAACACTTAACGCCAGGTGTCAACAGACTGATCTTGATTCTTCCATCAGCCCAAAACAATCAGCTATTTTGCCTTGAAATACAAACTACAAAGGGAGGGAATTCACTCTCTGATAGTAAGGAAGAGAGCAGTAATTTCACACAGCACTTCCTTTTGTGCTATGTCACTACTAGAAATAAATGCCACCCTCATGAAGACAAACCATCCAAACCAGAGCTGCATAATGCATCAGCCCCATGTCTGCCAGCTGCTCGGGTCTGGGGAGAGGTATTTCACATCACTGGCAGTGGAGCACCGATGAGAGGGAAGCTTGGGGCTGTCCCCAGATGCCACACTGCCTTCCTGTAATTGTGATCAAACAGAAGAGCGTGCTGACTTCCCTCTGGCTGCTGAGGCTGTGTCCACACTGCAGTGACAAGGGTGAACTGTACTATGGCTTGAGTAGCAGCAGCACAGCAGAAACAAAAGAACAGAGATTTCAGCCCAGGCTGTGCAAGCCCACCAAGGGCTGCAGGTGAGCAGTTGGTGCTTGTGCTTCCCTATCTTTGTCAGTTGATCCGGAATGGTTAGTTAGCTTGGGAGCATCCTGCTGGACTGCAGCTACATTTCCAACTGCAGTATAGACAGTGTCTGTTCACATGGAAGAAACACAGTGGGTCATTTTTAACAGCAAAATCCTTCCTTCATTAATCTCCTACTGCCTTAGCACAGACAGGATAACCTGACCTTCAATAATCCCATCCTCATCCATCTGTGCACATGCAGCCAAGGGTTTGTTTTGCGTCGGCAAATCAGGGTTTCACTCAAACACATGGCAAGTGACACTTCTCAGTCAGAAGCGCGTGGGGACCCCAGGACACAGGTTGGTAACTTGCATGTGCAAGCTGATCACCACAGGGCAGAAGTTTGATAAAAATGAGACATGTACAGTTAATTGATTGGTGAATGTGGGTATCATTAGCTCTCCATTGATCTGAAACAGCATGTGGTGTAGCATTTTTCCCCTCCTTGGCCAGACCAACCTACAGCTTCTCAGACCTGCTAAGCCTATGACAAGCCTCTCATAAACCGACAAGTGGTGATGACATTTCCTAGATGCCCCAGCTATAGCATTTCAAATGCTTGGCAGCTTAGATGCTGGAAATGGAAACAGATCAAAAACTCATGCTCTAGGTATGTAAGAGAAGTTGCTAATCAAATAGGTTTAATGCTGTTGCATCCCTTTGTATTACTGGCAAGTCTGCTGCTAAAATTTAGAAGCTAACAAAAAACCCCTAATCAACCCACACACTAACTGCACAGTCATCTTTATCTACAAAAAAATCACATCTCAGGATTTTTTCCTCACTTTTTCTATGTATGATTGAAATGCATGTGAAATACTTCTGATGGCAGGTAACAGGTAAAACCATATAGTCTCCTTTTGACAGGGCTTTAGGAGGTGGGAAAGCAGCTGTCTGCACTGAGAAAAAAGGCAACAGGTTTCCACCACACCCTGATTTGTTATTTTCTAGATCCCCTTTATCATGCCCTGTCTCTTTTATCCCAAACAATAGTAGGGCTGAGGATTTAATCCATGGTCTTTTACACTTTAAGGAGAAAAGAAGAATTTGTTTCTCTCTGAACTTTCTCAACAGTGCACCTGATTTGTAAGAGAGGGGTCACATTTGTTGGGGGAGAAAATATTTAACTGTTATAACTGACCGTCCCCTTTGTGTCTATTGGCCTTGCTAACTTCATGGGGCTCCAGCTTTTCCATAATTCCTAACTCCGGTGCAAGCTCCCACAGCTTCCTGTTTTAGGACTCAGAGAGGCAGGTCTTGTGGGATTTAACTGCTGTGATTTTACAGTATTACCAGCCCTGCCTTGCAAGATAATGGAGCTAGTCTGGTAGTCAAGGGTCGTGCGTATGTTCACTTAGGCTTGTTTGCTACAAGGAAGCTCAGTTGTCTGCTTGGCTCTGTTACTTAAGGGGTGTAAGGGTTTAAAAAGCAATAGCTAAATCCAACAGTGAGAAAGAGAGAAATGTCTTTTCAAGCCTTAATCCACAGTACTTGGGCAACTCCTGCACAAAGACTCTCATGACTGTACTGTAGAAGATGCTGAGTGCTACAACTGAGACTTCAAGGACCAGTTCCACTAAGAATGGTGATATTAGCACCAGGGATGCTTAGAAGAGCACTTAAATGATATAAGTACCCTTAAAAATGCCAACAGCAGTCCTAGAAAAGCTGGATTCAAAACCCTGCTCTGCTCTCTGGACTGTCAGTAAATTTTTACAAGTTTTTTTGGTAAAGGAAGTTATAGGCAGCCAAGCACTGAAGAGGGACAGCTTTCCAAAATGCTTCAGGA
>NW_010326032.1:6338-17619 GCF_000700745.2 Antrostomus carolinensis
CCTCTGTGGTAGGCAGGACATGACATGCCAGAACTAACTGCATGAGTTTGACTTAATCCCCTTTGTTACTGTATACATTGCAAAGGCACATATCAAAGAGTTGTGATGATGACAATACTCCTGCCTACAACACCAAGACAGGTGACAAGTGCACTGCAGGTTTCAGCAAGATTCTGCAAGCAGTAAATACATCCAGAAGACAGTTAAAAAGGAACAGGTAAGTCAACCCCTCAGATTCCTAATTCGCCTACAGACATTGACCTTTTAAGAAGTTTACTGATAAATTATTTATAGCAACATTCACCACAGTTACAGACATTTTCAATATTTCAGTCTGTGGGTAATGTATGCTTTGCCAGTCTTTCCGCTTTACAGGAGCAGCATGTTTCTAGGACCCTAGACACAGTATTTAAATAACAATTGTCCATAAAATCTAAGAATCACCTACTGCAAAAGGAAAACTAAAAACTGTATCAGTGTGTAGTTAAACCTTCAGTATTTTGGAACACAGCTAAACAAAATTAAAATGTATTAATAAAAGAAAAAAATGAAGAAGGCGTTTCATTTGGTACTGTTTTTAATGAAAAAAAGAATAGCTGTGGGGTTTGGGTGGTTCTGCATCACCTAAGCGTGTCCACAACAGTGCAATCCTTGCAACCTCCCTGCGGCACCAGAGCCAGAAAATGGAAGTAACCAAACAGATCAAACCAGTTTCTCTGCCTTTTCTGCAGAAACCTCCTATGACATACAAATCAAACAGCTGACCTCCTACCAAGAAGATCAGGTTTATGACAGAGACGTTTCACGCCACGCACCTCAAAGCAGCTTGAATTCCTTTCGTTTGGCAGCCCCTGACACTACGGGCTCCTGCATGGAAACCTGTTTGCTATGAACATTTTTAAAGACTTCTCTCCCAGTTAGGGCTGTCTCACACTGCAGAAGGCTGGAGACACAGTACAGCTCGCTGTGCTAATAACAGAGTGTCAGGCTGTTAGTCAGAGTAGTAGTGGGGCTAAGTTGCTAATCTTTTTAACTCTGATGGATGATGGGTTCTCTAAATGATTAAAGTACATCAAATGCCGAACTGGCTCCATCTGCTCTCTGACAAACACAGTCTTTCAGTGTCCAGAGGCCAGCAAGTCTACTAAGTCACTGTGGTACATCCCCAAAGTTAGCACTCTCTTCTGTTTCGACAGTCTAAACCCTAGAGTGAGACATGTATTAAAAAAACACCAAACACCCACCTGCACTCCATTTTTTAATATAAACAAAATATTTAAATAAGTGTGAATTGTCATGACAAAACTCAAGTTAATTGCTAAAGTTAATCATTACCCGAAGACTCCTCAGACACCACCTCTCCCATTGTCTGCATCATGAGGTGACTGCCAGAACAACATAGTCCCATTTTGGGAACTCATCTCACAGACCCTTATAAAGATTTCCCCTTCAATGACCTCGCCCAGCCCCTCTCCTCCTCCTCTCAGGATTGAAGGATGGATGTAGTTCACTGCAGCTGCAGTGGGAACCTTGCCCATCAAAAGATCAGTCACTTGAATCTTTCCAAGGCTCATGGTAGCCACATGGACACCACGCAGAGACCACTGGATCAGGACGTGGCAGACGCAGTGGTTTGGCCACTTCAGCCTGTGCCCAGAGCTGTGCAGACACAAAATTCCCACTTGCACTTCAGGACATTTTGGTTTGCAACTGTCTGAATTTACACCTATCAGAGACTATTTGGAAATACTTCCCTCTCAATTCATGTACTTTTTTCTCCCCTTCCCTGTTCATAAAGTTTGTTGGCGAGTAGCTGCCATAGGAGGCATGCTGCTCTGATGGTAGATATAGTAAAATTGCTTGTTATTTATATATTTTCAATAGATTCAGGTGTCCTACTCTTCTGATGAATTTATTTTTTTTTTAAAAGTAACACACTACAGGAAGGCACTTTACAACACAGCTCAAGATTTCATGCTCTTAATCTGGAAGCTAAAATAAGTCGTCTTTGCAATCTGGGTTAATAAGGACACATGCAACGGGCAAGCGTAACTGCAGTTCAAAGGAAACTGAAGGACAAAGACTGCAGTTTTCATTCAAGCTAATGCCACTAGAGTCAACAGAAATCTCACTCAAGTGAAGGCTGAATGCTTGAAAGAGTATTTCATTCCACTCAAATAAAAAAAAAAAAAAAGAAAATGTAAATAAGTATTAATACTGGGGGGAAGCATGCATTCTCCTGGGCTAATCAATCCTTTGTCCTGGTGGACAGCCTCACTGGGTAGCTGTTGTCTTTTCTGTGTCAGTGGTTTAGTAATGCTGACTTAAGGTCCACCAAAAGTATTCAGGCACATAGGAAGGTAAATGATGACAAGTTAACAGGAGGCAATCAGTTCCAGAGCAGCACAGCAGAGCAGCTGACCTCCAGCTTCCTGCAATCTAGGAACACGTTGTCCTTTCCTCTGAAACCTGAACCAGGGCCAAATCATCTCGCCTTTCTGAGATCAGTGGCACTGATTGAGCAAAACAGTTTACTGCTTGCTCACAAGTTTGACTCTCAGCTTTAAAAACATTATCACCAGGCCTGTTGTACCCTGAGGCTTCACGGTTTGTTGCAGAATCCCTCCCTTGCTACTGAACCTAAGCTTTCCCTGCTCTGAACACCTGTGGGATGAAGAAATCTTTGCTATAGAATATAGAGGTCTTTTTCCTCAGGACAGTGCCAAGCCCTTGCGTGGACACCTGAAGTGGTTTCTGATTGCCTGGTGATGGCTCAGCTCAATCCTTACAAACGGGTGCAAGATTTTCATGCACATTAGCACTCGTTTATTTAATGGTGCAAACCTTCAGGCAGACTAGCTTGGTCCCACACCTCGCACAGTGAACAGCAACACTAGTTCCTGCATCTCCTGGTGTCTGTGTAGGAACTGAGGAGAAGATTAGCATATTATAGGATTGAGTGGATGAGGTAAGGAATTAGACCAAATAAAAAAAACATCAGATATAAAAGAAGAGAGTGTTCATACAGTTTTATCTCCTGTTTATGGAGTATTTTGCATAATTAATCACCTTACATGCCACAGGCACATCATTCTAAGCACAGACAAATGGATACAAGGCTCTCCTGTGTAACTGATGCAAGAGTACTCACATTAGGGGTAATGGGGACAGCTGTCACTCTGGGGACATTACTGTCTCCTCACTGAAAACTACGGCTGCAATGGTTCCGTGTGCACAGCAGCGAACCCCAACCCGTGTCAGGGCCTGTCAGCTGAGCGAGCTCACGGAGTTTAAGAGGTGGGCTGAGTTAACCCATCTGATTTGCCCCAAAGCAGATTAAAGAGCTCTTGCTCATACAGCACTGATCACAGAGCTGTGGAAGCTGTAACAGGCTGGCAGCCAGGCTCAGCTGGCACTACCAAATCTGGGACTGGGAATGGGGCGGCCACTTCAGCATCCGGGAAGATTTGGAGAGAATCGCATCCTGCCCACCCTCAGCCCTCCTGCATTTCCAGCCAGTACAGTGTGTTTTCCTGCCTTCTTTTGGCTGACCACTGTGCTGCAGTGCTAAGCTACTGCTGTAATCCACCCCAGAGCGAGCATTACGTACTTATCACAACACAGCTCCGTGGATGAACAAGGTTAAAGACCACTAGATGTACCAGGAGCTGTCACAAGGCAGACCTGACTTAGATCAGCACAGTCCTGCTTCTGATATTTGATTTATGATTTTTCTCTCTTAACCCATTTTTCCACTGGCAGTGTTCAGCATTTCAGCTTCACCAGCAGTGAGTCTTCATCATTCTCTCCTGTGGAAGTCTGGGGGTCTAAGAGAAATGCCTCTGAGGTTTGTTCAGCTGCACAAAAGCTGATCTAGGCTTTTGCAGAAGGCAAAGCCCACGTTACTCCTGGTAGCTTTTTAAAGGCATCATCTCAACCATTTACGGGACCAAGTACTTCCCAGAGCAGTAGGGCATTATTCTGTAACAGCCTCAGAGAAAGTGGTATAAAATATCCTTATATCAACATCAATGGAAGAATAAAAACTGCTGGTAGTTGAAAGCATTTAGACATAGGGAAAAAGAGAAGGAAGGAAGGGATTTTACCAAAACCAGAATCTGATGTCTGTTACCCATTTGCTAATAATCAGAGGAGTCAGGATGGTCCCAAGCTCGAGTACCACGCAGGGCATGGGGTCCTGTCTCATGCCTGAACCCTAGCAGCAAGAAGGGGAACATGAGATCACAGGGAGAAATAAGAAAAGTAAGAAATCACACTGCAGCCTGCCCCTCAGGTGAAGAATTTTTGGAGTTTTGTCTCTATCTGTGCACTTGTTTTCACAGAACTTGACCTAAATTACTATTCTGAAACTTCCACTCTTCTGTCGAGTTCAGTTGAAGTTGGACAGCAGGATCAAAAGTTACTGGGGACAAGGACAAACAGCTAGCAACCATATAAGCCTTACTTCCACAGGAGATCAGGCTAGATGTAGCAATATTACTACTTCTAGTAGTAGTTCTTTTTTGCTTCCACTCCACAGAATTTGCCACTCTGTGTGGTCAAACAGCTCCATCTCTGAAAATTTTCAAGGCTCAGGTTCCCATGCTGTTCACTACTAAAGGGTCACCCTGCACAAAGCCTCATAGAACGTACGCTTTTGAGATGTCATGCGAACCACATGACCCAAAAAACATTTCTTATTTTTAAACAGGGTCATGACTCCAATAACTTTCATATTCCCAGCTGACAAGAACACAGATCTCACAAGCAGCAGGGACACCACAGCTTGAGAGCTTTCAGAGGCTGCCATGCCAGCACCAGTGACCATCTCCAATGACAGAACACTCTTTGCAAGTTACTCATGTTTAAGCAATGCAGGAGCACCGTCTCCTCATTTCAGAAGGGAGAAGGTGCTTTTCTAACCAACATTTATCATTGTCTTTTCCAAAGCTTTACTTATAACCCAGCCACTGGCTTCTTGCTAGACTGACTTTTATCATGAAGGAAACATAGTTATGGACTATTTTTAAATAAATACTTAAATGACAGCACTACTTTTAGAGACTTCAGTCTCTCCTTTAAATGACTTGAGACTAGAAATGTGCCAGTAGGGCACAAGACTGCATATACTTTAAACAGGCTCCCTCACGAAGGGAATGACGGCTCAGTTTTCTCCAGGTTACGAAGAACTCGTAGCATTTATATCATTTACAACAGATTTCACACTTGCAGAGAATCCAAGAACAACAAAACAAAAAAACACAAAACACATGGCAGATTTATAGTCAGCCAAGGCCTAATTGATTGACTTTTGACACTGCAAAGAGGCTACTTCTTGGGTGGCAGCAGTCTACACTAACCAACAACAGTGAGCCTGTTTGTTTATGGCAGTGGAGGGAATTCAAAGCCTGGATTTTAGAACAGAAAGATCACTACTGAACAACGCTTTCCCTGGAGGTATGTCCTCACAGCTTGAGGATGCTGTGCAGTCAACACCAAAAATGTGCTGAATCCTGTGGTATACTAGAAGTATGCTTATTCTGTATTACAAGGGTCTGATGGTAAAGCCATACCTGAGTAACATTTACTGGCAATGGAGAGTTTCAGACAAGTGTTAGTCACAGAAATTAAATCAAATTATACCAGACAAATATGGGGACAGGACTGAGCTTCTGCAAACTATGCAAAGTTTGTCCTTTTAAGGAAGTAAAGAGTAACTGTACAGTCAATGGAGTCATCTGTGAAACTTTAGGGTCATCTTTGTGCATTTTGCCTAACAAAACTACCAAAGGCACAGGCCAATTTGGAATGAAGGCTGAGAAGTGCCAGCCAGGGGTATCTGAGCCTACCTCCGAGTGTCATGTGCACAGAGGGAAGCGCCAAACTTGGGTATTAGGTTTGCGTCGACTATTTGCATGTTTGTAGATTTTCAGTTCTACACATAGCCCAGGATCAGTGTCGTTCTAATAATAATCTTCTGTGCAGCATATAACAGCTCTACATTCATCTTCCCTTACTGAAATGCCAGAGCTCAGTCCAGGGTGCACTTACGAAGGTCATCACAGGCAAAAAGATGAGGTGGGGAAATAGAAATGTATTATCAGTGCTTCCCTCAGACCCAGGTATTTCCCTGCTTTAGGTTAAAAGGAAGGAAGGAAGGAAGGAAGGAAGGAAGGAAGGAAGGAAGGAAGGAAGGAAGGAAGGAAGGAAGGAAGGAAGGAAGGAAGGAAGGAAGGAAGGAAGGAAGGAAAAAAAGAAAGAAACGGAAAAGGGCAAAAAAAGCAAAAAAAGGAAAAAGTGTTAAGGAAGGAAGGAAGGAAAAAAAGAAAGAAATAAAGAAAAAAACGGAAAAGGGCAAAAAAAGCAAAAAAAGGAAAAAGTGTTCTTGCACTTAAATAAGTCTGCACAGTAAAAGTGCAGTACTTGAATATCACTTAGATACTTGATGTATCAAAGAACACGACATCGTGGGATAAAGAATGAAAGCCAAGAATAAGAATGAGTCAGAAGGATGCAAAGATCAGTAAGTTTTTGTTCAGAAACTGACACAAGAGTGAGTCAGAAAAGCATTTGATAAGAACATCCCTTTGAACAACCCTCTCCTTTACTAATCCCCTTCTACAGATGCACAACAAAAGCCGTATTTCCATGCCAAAACATGCATACAGTACCTCTTAATTCTCTAACATGCCAATCAGGAGCAAAGTGAAAAAAGGAAGACAAAGGAATAAAATTAGGATAAGCACAACAAACAGGACTCACATATTCAGTAAGACTCACTCATATTAATTAACATTTCTTTTAAGAAAACCATTCAAGTATATTTAGCAAAGATAGCATCTTTGTAAAAAAAAAAGTAAACATGATAAGGATAATTCTAATAGCAGAGGAGGAAGAAGCCATGGATACAGAGCAAATCTGACATCATAATTCATCACCAAAACACAAAGGAAGAACTGTTCACTGACAGTCAGCTCCCACTCCCACAGATGTCACTGACAGAAGCTGCTGACATCAGGAGTGTAGGATTCCGATAAGCCAAGTGAGAAAGGATGAAACAAAATTATTACAACTGAGATTAAAAATAACACCTTACCCTTCTACCCCACAGCAGAATTCATTTTCTAGTCTGTGCAAACAATTCAAGCTTTGTCTAGATGAGGAGATGGATGGAGCTAACTCTTCTGACAGCCTAGCATGTCAGGTAAGGATCTGAACTGGATGTTCTGGTCTTAGGCTTGTACTCCATCCCAGAATCAGAGAAGACACACTTGCGTCCTAGTTTCTCAGTTTTTTGAAGCTCCTTACAGCTCCCTAGTTCCCCATCACCAACAGGGTCACTGGTAAAGTCGTCTTTGGCAATATACTACCCTCCATCTCTCAGACAGAAGGAAAGGATACTGACCCCTGCAATGGCTTGGGTTCCTCTTCATACACACCACCAGTGTTCACAGCTTCAAAACGAAGCCAGCATTTCCCTACCTGCACTGCATCAGGCCCAGGGGAAGCTGAAGGCTTTGGTACATCCCTCTTTTTCTTTTTTATCAGCTATAAAGGTGAATCACTGAATGGAGGCTGATCAGCATGATGTCTGAGAAAAACTGTGATCAGAAGCATTTGCTCCCCTGTTTTCTACAGAATATTGAACTGCCTTGAATCTCTGTTTTCCCCTTCTTTATTCTCCCTCTTTCTAGGTCCCTTTGCATAACATCTTTTCTGGTGCTGTCCTAAACACTTCTCTCTTCTGACCACCACTCCACAAACTGAACAGGCCAGCAAGCAAGCACAAAGCACACCTGGTCCCTGCAAGGCTGGGCCAGACCCTGGGACTAACTGTGGAAAAAAACAACTTCTTGGATGACCTTACATGAGTTCCAGTGAGTTCTTAGTATCAGCTTGGGTGTGATTTTCAACAGGTCTCTTTTCTGGACAAGCCTCCATGACTTTGTCATTCCCAGTACCAAACAAATTATGGGCTTTCACATCTAGGCAGCTACTTCTTCTGAAACACCTTTGCTTTCTCCCATACCTTCAGAATAAATTACCGAACAGGGAGTGTCTCTCTAAGCTTGGGAAATCACTATTCAGTTGCTGCAATGTACCTAGGAGGAAAAAAATCTCTGTTGTTGAGGCTTTTTTCCATCCAAAGCATTTTTAGCATATCCACTTCCTACCTATTTAGGTAATAAATCCAGTTCCCTTCTTATTTCTAAAAGTGTCAATCAGATGTTTTAAGCATCCCTTTGGTGAAAGAGTACAGCCTAGTGGCAGGAAAATGAAAAATGGGCCCGTTCCACTTCTCTACTTGCCTGTCAAGACAAAATTTGACACAGAACTTAACATCACAGCAGTTAAAACTGAAAGTTACTTCTGAACTGGTTATGAAATCTGAATGTTCAAGTAACTGATGTATTGACAGAAAATGCTAAAAGGGAAACAGCACAGTAAATGCCTTTCTTTATTCTTTAAGGCAGCAGCACTGCTGTGAGCT
Organism: Antrostomus carolinensis; assembly: GCF_000700745.2. Classification (NCBI taxonomy): domain Eukaryota; kingdom Metazoa; phylum Chordata; class Aves; order Caprimulgiformes; family Caprimulgidae; genus Antrostomus; species Antrostomus carolinensis. Next base: position 14,830 of record NW_010326032.1, read on the forward strand.
TACAGAGATAAAGAAAAAGAGGACTTGTAAGGAGTAATTGTTTTTCTTAGAGCCACTGATACAGCTGGAAAAAATGATCAAGTCTTCATGCTCAGAATCTCTTTCTCACCTGAGACATTCTATGAGATACCCAAGGAAAGGGCTCAGCTTAAAGCTTGACTTCTGGACACATCAGCTACATGAGCTGGTCTAATAAAAGACATCACTTCCCCTGCTGAGGTCCTCTGTTAGGAGATGGAGAGAGGGCAACACAGGCTTCTGTGCCACTGGATCCAAGCCCTGTCTGAAAAAGGGAACCTGGGGAGCGGGAGAGGGGAATTCAGGATTTCACTGAGCTTTTGCTAGCTTGTGACTTATTAACCAGACTATTGCTTGAGCAAGGGGATCTATATAATGCTGCCACACCAAATGGCTGCTTTTTTTATAAGATCACAAAAGCTTCCCATAAATCTGCAGTCCCATGAACTGAGCTGAAAGAACAAACTTACATGTCACAGCCAGAGAGCCACCAGGCCATAACAGCTATTCACCGTGTCTCTACCGATGAAGTTCTAATGAAAAGTTGGTATCATCAAATGAATTATGTCAGCGAGATGCAAGCTGTGGGGTGGTGCTGTTTTTTGTTGTTTTTTTTTTTTAAATCATTATTACTAAACTTTCTGGAGGAAGGATGAGCAAGATAATATAAAATGACATTAGTAACTCTCATGTTGCTGATGCTCCAGGAAAGCAGCAGCACCAGCAATTGGGAAGTCACTTGTTAATCAGAAGAGTCAGAAATAAGAGTGAGGATAGTTCTGACCCCTCAGACTTACTACCTGCTGTGCAAGTACCTTGTGGTTGCCAGTACATAGGTCAGGCATAAATGGCAGACACGCAGGCTCTGAAAATGACATGGATCTCATTCACCCTGCCTACAACCAGGGGGATTGCACACCTGCATTTGACAGAAGGTTTGCCAATTCTGAACTGTGAGAATTTGATGGAATTGCTATGAAAAAGAAATAAAGCTAAAGTCAGAGAGTCTGAGAGTATACATATATCCCATAACAGCAGCTGAACCCACCTTAAAAGTGTAACAACACATCTGTAGCAATAATTTTCAGACTTAAAAAACAACAACAAAAATAAACAAACAAACTTATAAACCAACCAACAAAAAAACCCCAGAAATCAACCAACCAACCTCAAACAAAGCCTCTGTAGTTTACTGGTCAGAGAAAACAAAGTGGCATTTCTGACCATCTGGCTAGTCTTGTCCCAAGCTCCTGCAACAAGCATCTATAACAAAGAACTAGTAACAGGAATGCTCTGTACCTGCATCTTCCTCTTGACAGTCTCAAAGGGGAAAGAAAGTGTCTGTGCCACACCAGCTGCGACACAGCCGTTTATGAAGTTCTGAAGAGGAGTGAAATGAACTATGGGTTCTCGCCAGATTTTGTCCAGATTGATGTAAACAAAGAATGAGCCCGCAGAAAATGGGACAGCGCCTAGAAAGCAAACCAGAGGTTTATATCAACACACAGGACACCAAGAAAACAGAGCTGCTCATCACATAACCTAGAAAGATGGGATGAGCCACTGCCAGTTTACACCTCACACTGCTCAAACCAGAAGAACTTTACTTTTTAGTCACTGGTTTACCACCAAACCCCCACATTGTACCATCTAGATGTGCTGACAGGGACATATATTTACATATTAAAATTTGCCTGTTGTCAGAATTCTTAACTGCTTTACTCTCATGACAGTTCAGCTCTTTCTCCAGGTTCTCTCTTTCTCCAGCCCAACCCTAGCAGCTGTACAGGTAAACAGAGTTGCCTCTTCAGTCAAGCTGATGAGGAATACTCATGTCCTCATTTGTTTGTTTCATGTTCTCATCAATTTTATAGTGGGACTATGCATTACTGTTATTATGCATTTTTTATAATGTCAGTTTGTGAAAAAGTTGACTCAGCTGTCATTTATAAAAGCTGTGGAGAGTAAATAAATAATTTAAAAGTCATTCAATGTAGAGAATATCACCAATCTTAACTTTTCACATCAGTTACACGTTACTGCTCCTATTGGTTTCACTGAACAGCGAGGGAGACACTCTCACACCTAGACAGGAATTAGGAACACTGTGTGTATACACTTTTTTATGAGTTAAATGGTGGAAGTCTTGCATCCGAGCACAACTAGATCATCTATAAAACAGGGAAAAGAATATTTTGTTGAACATTTAACCATACATAAAATGCTACACACTTGGTCATAATCTGAAGCAATAAAGCTGCAGCAGAGGTAATCAGTATTGTCATGCCTTGTAAATCTACCTTCTATAGAACAACATTATTATTTGCTTTTGAAATCCAGTGAGCAAACAAACGCACAACGCTGCTGCAATAAACGGTGCGCAGTGAAGTGACTTTTCTCCATTAGTATTTTACCTAATATAGCTGGTGAAACACCACGGTAGAGTGCAAGGAGTCCTTCCTGATGATAAATTTTGTAAAAAGCATGAAGAATTCCCTCATAAGATGGTTCCAGTCGGTTCTGCACAATGAGCCGGGTTTTAATGAGGTCAGTGGGGTAAGTCATGATGGTTGCAACCATGCCAGCCAGACTTCCTGCCATGATGGCTCTCCAGTGGGAAATATGACCCAACTCATCAGTGAAAAGTATAACAAGTCTAGAGTAAACACATAAAAGAGGTACTATTAATGACAGTATGAACAAAACACATGACAAATTAAGGCAGATTATTCTTGATGTAATTGTTCTTCTGCCCACAAGTCCCTTCAGCAG
>NW_010326032.1:17640-20215 GCF_000700745.2 Antrostomus carolinensis
CCATGACCTTTCTATATATAACACCACACGAGCTTCAGAACCTCTGTGAAACAGAACAAGTGAATGGGCAAACATGAGCAGAGTCTAAAAAACACTCCTAAGAGCCCAAATTGATTTTGGGTAAATCTACTCTGCACAGAAGTGCAGAAATGCAAAAGTTACAGTTAATAACTAAGTCAGGGACTGGGATATATAACACTGCAAATGCAGTTTGCTTTGATTTTAGTGTTACTGAGCTCAAATACTTCGAGTACTTGAAAGGGCTTTTTCAGAAGCAGCTTGTGTAGCTCTACCTGCACCACAGTTCCCAGCACAGGCCAAGCTCGCACAGCTTGAGCTGTGGTACTGCGCTGGAGGTGCTGAGCTCCAATTCAACAATTAAAAAAATCTTCAAAGATATGGAGGCTGATTGTTCAAACCATTTACTTGTTTGCTTTGCAAGAGACTTTTAAAGCAATTTTTGACCACAGAATCCTCATTTATATTTCCATCTACAGGATGAAAGTTACCATGACATAAAACATGTCTGCAAGAAATTCTCTGATCATCAGTCATCAGCTAGAGATATTGGTCCAACCTCCTGAAGTCACAGTTATCATGTAAGAAAAGATACGTAGATAACATCATCACAAGCCTTCTGAGAAGAACTTCCTCTGTTGCTTATGTTGGGACAGAAAGGTCCACAGGGATACTTCTCTAGAGAAGACTTATGTCCAGGTACTATGATGCTCAGGAGGTTAAGTTTAAATCTGAAATGTTGAGTAGCACAGAGTTTTAAAGGCTAACTGAGAACTCACGCATTTGTGATGCACAGAAAGACTTTTCTATGTATGCAGGACACTCCTACATCAGGGTGAAGTGTCACAGAAGCAGCAGGAAACAAGTAAAAAGACTTGAGAGGAGAATCTTAGCTGGAGGTAAAGAAACTTATTATTCTATTTTGGAAGCATTAACTAAACTGCCTGAACAGCAGATGTACACTTAAACTAATGGTGTTACCATATCCAGAACAAAATAATTTTCAAAGATTTACAACTCACTGCTTGCTTTAGTTGATATTTCTTCACATCAGCATGCATTTTCTGCTGCATGACAGATCGATTTCTTTCGTGCCCTGGAGAGAGCCCAGAGCAGGAGGACTAGCCAAGCAGAAGTGAAAGGACATAAACTTTTTTTCCTGTGTGTCTCATACAGTTTCTAAAGCAACACAGCCTGATTTTCCTCTATGTGCTCGAATGTGTGGGGAGGGTGGTGGGGAGTCTCTAGGCACTACCCAGACAACATTCAAAACCACAACAGAAAGACAGAGTCTGTGCGCAGTGACCGCAGACAGTGTGGAGTCAGCTAACCCCCCGTTCCCCAGCTAGCTCCCACCACACCGCTGTTCCTGGGGCTGCTGACAGCGCTCAGCCTGGGTCCTGCTGCAACTGGCATTACTATTTACTGCAGTTACCGTCTAACACTTCTCTTCTTGTGTTTCTTGCCTTTACATACACCATTCTTTCACTAGAAAATATATTTTAAAATCCTCAAATAATGTATTAAGAAACACATGTAGGCAGCTTTTATTTAATTTCCTAGTAGCCTACTTCCACTGGTAATTCAAAAGAACACCCTGTGCAAACTAGAGACAAACTATAGCCTTGCAAAGGGAACGCATCATTTCAAGCTGAACAAAACCCGAAGTTATTTTGCTCAAAATCAACTGGTTTATACTGGTGCAACACACTGACTCTTCTGGGAACTTTAAATTACATTTAAATCGTTTTTTCTGCCTTCCCACTGTCATTATCCTTCTCCTTGTTTGACCACTGTGTGCATTACAAGCAGAAGGACACAACAAAGCTGCCCAGTTCCAGGGTAGCTCCATCCATCACTTCCTGCAAGGCGCAGGCTGGGCTGGGAGGACGACTCTTGCTCAGGCAGATGAATGACAAACCCCAGGAAGCTGCGCAGCGTCATCCCGAGCGAGAGCCGCAGCGGGTCGGATTGGCCAGCCCAGGCTGAGCCCATGTTTCTCCCCACCCAGCACAGCCCACGAACTGGAATAACCCATCGCCCAGCCGGGTGGAAATGTCAAGTGCATACCATGCACACAGCTGACATTAATGAAAAAAAGAAAACAAGAAACTCGACCCTCAGAGTGACAAAACATGCTGGTGTGTGCACACAGGCGCTGCTTCCAAAGGCTGACAGACACTGTCGGCCCCAGGGAATCCCAGGGAGGAGCGTGGGTCAGCAAAGCTCAGTCAGCACTGCCCCATGTTGATCCTGCTGCAGTCCTTCCAGTGTTTATCCTAATTTAATGTCTGGGTAGCATTGAAAACATCTTAAAACAAATAATGTCACGTATCGACTTCAAAACCAATCAAATTTGCACAATAAAGACTTGAATCATAACTTTTTTTTTATACAGACAATATAAATGCTTGAAAGCATATACAAATGAATAAAATAAACTGTTTGCAACGCAGAGATGGTGCAGTCACGTCTGTGGGCAGCACTGTAACTTCACGTCTAAAGCAGAAGATTTAGCAGCCGCTCAGCGCTCGTTCGTGCGAGGGGCAGCGCCGTG
>NW_010326033.1:0-16608 GCF_000700745.2 Antrostomus carolinensis
ATATATAAAAAAAAAGAAAGACGTTGGGGAATTGACTGAATGACCTTGAGATCTTCCAGTCAGTGAGGCCTCTCTCAATCAGACTCACATCCACTGTCCCACTGAAGTACCAACACCACAGTGTGCTGATGTTTTCAACAAGAAAAAAATAAAAATAAAAATCACCTTTCTGCAGAACTGGTAGGTTCACAGTCCAATGGTTAGCACACATCTGTTTAGGCTTCAAGGTACAGGAAAGGAGAGGATTTTTCCTTCTACCTACTGCATTCCCAGAGGATTGACCTTCTTCTCCTCAGTGCTACAGCAGGAGATGGAAATCTTTGTTTCCATCAGATCAGCAGATGGGGTCAAGAGGACTACAGGGTAAAGGACCAATCTTTCTTGCTCTTGGCTGTTAGAAGCAGCAATTTAAACACTCACACTGTAATACCAGATGTATCCACAAGACTTAACAACAAAATTGCTTTATTTTTGCCTACTTTCTTTTTCTTTTCTTCTTAAGGAGGTTGTTGCGGGAGGTTTGAGTATTGGGACAAGTTCTTATGCTGCCATAATGCTGATTGCAGACGTTTTAGTGAAAGAACTACAGCGTTGCCACAATGAAGTGGTAATCTTAGCAGTTCCAAGGTATATTTATGATATGGAAAAAATAGCATGTAGATAAAATCTTGTTATCAGCTAAGAACAATTACTGCCACTATTTTCTTATTTAAATGTTCAGAGCAAAGACATCAGCTATTATTCATAAAGCAATAAGGTGTCAATCCAAAGATACTCCTCTCTTGTCCTTATCTCCACTGAAATTACCATGCATAAAGCAGAGATATTAATAGTACTTGTAATTATACAGCTCTAAATACATATGCAGCTGAGGATCCAATTCTGAAAGTGCTTTGCACTATCAAACCTAATGTAAACCGACAAAAGTCACAAGCAAGTGGGCTTCTGCATCTCACAGGACAGGAATCTGAAAAAGCAAAAGTTTCATCAACTGCTCCAAAAAGGAGCTGTTTGTGTGTTTATTCATCTGTTCACCTTGTGGACAAATACTGCTGCTCAACACTTCTATTTTTTTCTAAATAATAAAGAGAAATTTACCATAACCTTCCTCCTTGAAACAAATGTCTTCTAATTAGGCACATGGTGCATGGGCAGAAAAGGCAAGTGGAGAAGAGAGAAGGATGCAGTAACTTTTCACACTGCTGAAGTCACAACAACCTTGAACACTCCTCTAAGGAAAGAGACGGCATCCTTTCTCCAAGAGCCTTTGGCATCCTCTCTCCAAGAGCCTTACACGTACCACAAGGGTCTATTTGCAGTTAACTGTGAAAGCCTCCTGTCACCTGGCACTAGTCACTACACACTACTAGTCACTGCTACTCACACCCACAGGGTCTGCACAGGAGAAGCGGACCGGGTGAAGGAGTGGTGACACGAGGAACAGACACACAACTCGTTTTCGCAACGTGTTCAGTAGCAATGAACCTCACTGATCCCAGCTCCAGCTCAATGTCTGGAGAGCCCCAGCCCCTGCTGCTGTGATCTGTGTGAACGAAACAAAGCCAGGGCTTGCTGCTGCAGCAGACCCACAGGAAAGTAAGTGCTACGGTGTAAAATTGCTTTGCCATGCACGTGTCCTGCTCAAGCCGACTCTGCTCCCTGCACCTCGAGCATCAGAAGGGATTTAGTTTCCCTGCAAGGGCCCATAAGAAATGAACAATACAATGTGCACAGTGGGCATAATCCTTGACTCTTGTTGACGCCACACAGAAATCCATTCTGTCTTCTTCTAATCCTTGAGCGCAGCCGAAGCTCGCATGATGAAGCTGAAGGGACAGGAGCTATTTTTAGCCTTTAATTTCATCTTGCATCAGTGGATTTCCAGGCAAAGGAAACAGAGTTTTTAGCTTGTTTCCCTTTTTAACCTGTTCAGTGCTCACAGCTTGAAGAAGTCAAAATAGTTTTATTTCAGAGTCATTTAGCAGTTTCAAGGTAATAAATATCCAAAAATAGGTGGAAAACGCTACCGGTTCAAGGCCACTATTGCCTCAGAGGAGAGGAGCACTGCAGGGCTTCCCACTGCTGCCCCTACAGTTCTGCAGGAACAGTGGAACGAGGGAATATGCAAAGCAGTGTTAATTATCAGTTTCAAGGGCAGCAAACAGAGGGTGTAGCTGTCCCCTCTACCCTGCTTGGTCCTCAATTCCCATTTTCCGGGTTGTTTTCCATTTTGCTCCTCGCAGCTGTAAAGTCAGTGTTTCTCTCCTGCTCCACTGGCACATTTTTCATGTGGTCACACCATGACAGCAGCTGAGTTTCATGCAAGTACACAAAGCAGCGAGCTGCCTGCATGAGATAACAGACCTCCAGAGAGGCTGGAGTCTCTTAAACCCCCTAATCCACACGGCATGAAACACCAGCCTCTTGCAAACAGACCTGAGTGAACGACGCGGAACAGCTCAGACGTTTCACAAAGTTCACACTTTTCGTCTGCATCCTGTAATGTTTACAACCTCATTGCCTATTCAGTGATTTTCCTCATTATTTTTGTTTCCTGTGATTTGACATTCCCAATCTAGGATGTGATCTGTTTTGCTTTGTTAGGCATGACTGAATGAGACACCAGGAATCATTTTTATCTTCCCATGTGCAGGGGAATACGTTTTGTGAATATATGTCTGCTAAAAGCTGTTGCTGAACATGAATTTGTCTTGTCTTTGTCTACAAGCACCCATTCCAGTACAACCCAACAGCCTAATGTGCATTTGTAAAGCAGATTAAAAAAAATAAAAAATTAAAGGGACGAACAAATTCTAGTAAACATTAAGGAAAACATCAATAATTTGAAACCAGCCAGCAAGAAACTAAAACAAAGACTAGGGAGAAAATGAAAAAGAGAAGAAATACAGGTAATAAAACCACATGGTTAAAGTGATAACATAATGTTGATTTGGTCATGTAAATTAATGCTCCTATAAATAAGTAGCATAACTATCCCAATGACCACTGTACGTAGCCACTGCTGGTGGGCTACTTCCATGCACAGAGGGGACTGAGAAGCACCTGAGCTTAAGGAGCAGGCTCCAGCTTGTCTGAAAGCACAGTGGCAGTCAAACGGTCTCGCTGAACTATAGAGTAGTGGATGGAAATCCCAAACTAGCACTGTGCTAATGCATGGAAAAAAAATAAAGCAGTAACAGAAAGCAAATCACAAGGCAAACCCAGGCAGTCCAAATCCTTTTAGCAGAAGACCAGCAGCACAAGTGACGTGCAGAGAGACAAAAGAACCAGAGGTGAGAAATGAGGGGGCACTAAACTAGTTGTCCTTCTACATTTCAGGTACAAACCAGACCAGTGCTTTTCTAAAATAAAACAAACAAACAAACTGGAGACCGGTCTTTGGGACCTCATATCCTCTAATGAATAAATTTTCAAAGCTTTGTTGTGTTTTCCTTTTTATTTTTTTCCAGCCAAGAGTGTGGGAGGTAATTCTAATGTCTGAAAAACACCAGTACATCTTTATAAACACCAATACATCCTTTCTTCTTTTCTTCCTTCTCCCTTTGTACTTCCCCTCTCCTTGATCTCTTCTTAACTTCTGAAGAGCCTCAGTGGGAGACGTGGTTTAACTTTAAAACTAAACTTACTAAGCCAAATGACTGAGGGTATAAACTACTGCAGCTCCACTGAAGTCCACAAAACTTGAGCAATTTGTATCAAAGTATGTTATTCCATTTGCTTTCACCCTTTGGTAAGTTTTGAATCAAATCTCTTTTACTGAGAATTATAAATTCACCCTCATTTCCTACCCAAATATTAATATTCACACTTTAGTGTGAATAGTGTAAGAAAATTAAGCACTGTATGGCCATTGCCCTTCAATAAGAACTGATATGTTACTCCCTCAGGAGCTTAAAAAAATCCCCCAGGTAGTCAAAGCCTCCTCTCAGTGACACAGGTACAGCAGCAGAGTTATTCAGAGGGGCTCTGCAGATATGCCACAGATGCAGCGAGTTCACATTTAATTTCCGGAGAGCAACATGGACAATATACGTTTCCTGACCTGCAACATTTGAGGAAATATTGATCAGATTAAACTACTGGACTGGAAATGAGAGAGGATTTGGAAGGGAGATACATGCGCACATGCACATATAAATATAAAGCTATATAAAAATCTATCACCTTTACAGTTACGATCCTGTAAGTGGACAGCATTTCCCCAGCCAACAGCCATGTGCCTCAATGGAGCTGTTCTGACATTTAGCTAATTTGGAACATATAGTTTATATCAAAGAAATCTGGTGGATTGCTCCTCCACCCCACCCAAATGTGGCCTGCTGTGATTCCTACGTATTCCTCACCACCTGGCCCTCAAATACACCTCTTGTTTATACATCAAATAAACAAAGCAAGGAGCTCCCACGAATCCACTGAAGAACCCTTGTTCTAATACAGAAGAAAGCCTGGAGGGATGAACCTGTTTGGGGAAGAGGGGGGAGTGAGATCAATAGATTATATGTAGATTCCATGACCAGACCTGCAAAAATGAATAGAAAATTATTTTATATGAGCTTTTTGTCCGAGTCTGTTGTCAGCTCTTCTGTGAAAGAGTCAAGAACTTTATTTAAATAAAGGTTTAGGCTTTAATAAAGAATTTTCTCTCTCCTCATCTACCTGCTCTATTAATCCAGCCTTTTCTCTCCTGCCAGATCTCCTAAGAGGTCATAATCTTCCAGTTGCACCAGCAGTGTCTGCTACTGTAGGGAATGGTTGGCAGCATTACTAATACAGGATTACGGTCAGCACGTTGCTGTGTGTGCCAAAGCAAGCACACAGATGTGGGGAACGATTCCGAGCTGCACCTAAATGCTTACTTCCATTCAAGCTCCCCACTGGAATAACAGACCACACAGGGCTGAGGAGCAGCTCTGCAGGGAGATGATGCTTCCCTGCAGGATCAGCCACCCCACCCGCACCCATTCCACGCAGGCAGCTGGAATTCTGCATGGTTTCTCCATCCAATCTCTTTCAGAAGCAAGGTTGGGAAACTGAGCTGGCTGTCCTTGTTGCAAGGCCTCCTGAGGGTCTGTTCCAAGACCTGCCTGGCCTCTCTTTAATCACTATCCTTATTTTCCTCTCCAATATCTGCATACCTGAAAATAGGTGGATTCCATGAGAGCCACTCCTTCCTTCCTTATTTAACAGACCATGTCCATAGCTTTACTGACACATTCATAGAACAAGACATTGGGAGGGAACAGAACAGAGTAGTTTTCTGACAGAGAACAAGAACCACTGAGTTCAATATCCAGAAAGGAAGAGTTTAGCCTGGCAGATCTGGCCTGGGATTTTGCATAAAACCAGGGTTAACCTCAGCAACATCCAGAGTTTTTTCATCACACAAATGCCAAGTGAAACTCTGTGGGCATAATCCTTCCAAATGCATTGCTGCTCTGACATGAACAGCATCTACATCTGAAAAAGAAGCCACTTGAATTCAAACTTTCCTACCGTGTAAAAAAACATACAAAGGCAACAAGTGGGATCTCAGACTGTACGTACAATTGACAAACAGGAAAAGTGCATTCCCCTATAGTGTATCATGTATGCATGGAAAGTACCTCTAAAATGAAAATGCTCTTTCAAAAATCATCCACTGTTTAACCTTGAATAGATCTAGTTATTGCCACTGTAATGCTCTCTTCGCTTCCAACAAAACTTCTTTTTAAAGTGATTTTAGGCATACATGAGGCATAGAATCACAGAATGGTTTGGGTTGGAAGGGACCTTAAAGATCATCCAGTTCCAACCCCCCTGCCAGCAGCAGGGACACCTTCCACTACACCAGGTTGCTCAAAGCCTCATCCAACCTGGCCTTCAACACTTCCAGGGAGGAGCAGCCACAACTTCCTTGGGCAACCTGTTCCAGCGTCTGACCACCCTCACAGTGAAGAACTTCTTCCTAATATCTAATCTAAACCTGCCCTCTTTCAGTTTAGCATACCAAGAATCATCCCAAAAAGTTTCCTTCTCTTGTCTGAAGTCCTTCAAGGAATATTCTCCTTGCCAGGTATTCATTTATACAGTTGGTTATGAATGAGTAATGATAGTAACACAAGATACATTTGGGGCACTACGCACCAAATCTTCATTAAGTGGAGAAACACAAGTAGGCAAAACGAAGAGCAAATTCCTGCACACTCCTCTGTTCAGAACGGCTTCACAATCTGTGCTCTGAGACGCTGGCTTTTTGTCTGTCACTGTAAACCTTTCCAGCATAATGAATAATTAAAAGCAGCTAGATTACAAGGTATATCACATTAATGACCAGAAAACAGGGGTTTCTATCATCTGCCCATTTTTATCTTTTATTACCTACAGCCTTGCTGACCCCAGTCACCTCCTGAGTGTTACTGCCATTTAACCTACTCTCTACAGCTGGGAGCCCAAAGGAGTGACGACACAGAGCTTAAGGCAGGAGTCACCAGCAACACCGACTGTGTTCTCCAGTCAGGAACTGCAGCAATACCACTGTGTAACTGCACCTTCCCCAGTAACCACCAGGCTCTGAAAAGCATATTTCTCAGGTTTTTCACAAGAGTATGCTCCTTGGCACAGACCAAGCATGGCAAAACTCAAACCCAAAGGTAACACATCTCACCAGTTTGTGGAAGCGTGGTAAGAAGAAAAACTTTATTTGAAGCCCTGCATGTGACCAGCATTCACTGCAATCTGTCTTTATGCTCTTTTCTGAAGATACTCACTGAAGAACAGCATCAGTCCTCACAGAGTTGTCAGAGAGGAGGAAAAAACAAAAAAGTGGTGAGATTTTCAGTGGTAGGGCACAGCTGAGCTGACATTTGGAGGACAGTGGTAGGCACAGGATCCACAGTAAAGAATTCAGCCTCAAGTCAGTTAAGCCCTCAATTAGTTGGCGTAGTATTCAAGTATCATGCCAGTAAGAGAGGAATATGCTACCAAGAGAAGAATTAGCACGACAATTAGCTCAAAAACTCTTCATGGGAAAGTGCATTTCTCTCTAAGAAAGATTTTATCCTGTTTCTAGTGCATGCCAGCCTTTCCTCAAAGGCCCCTTCCCCATTTTCTCAGGCTGTATACACCAAGAAAAGCTAAAAATATCACAGACTAATTTCAACTATTTACATCATAGTCAACTGCATGAAAAACACGTGTATCCTGCACATCTGCCACCATCCTGCAGGCAAAAAAAAGAAGAGGAAAGGATCCAAGATATGCAACAAGACTTCCAGCATGAGAGTTGCAGTGATGTATTGGCAACACAGCATTATGGCTCCAAGCAGGCCTACAGGGGCAGAAGCAGATGGCTTGATAATATTCTCCAGACCTTGGATTGCCAAGTGTTAATAGGGTTGTAAATCACTGCTGTAAAAAAAAAAACAGACTGGAAATATAAATGTGTGGTTTTATTTCTCTATCAAAATGTGCATAGTATATCTATATTGCTACCTGTGGTATTCAATATTTTATGCTTCAAGAAGTTCTTCAGCTAATGTTTTGGCTCCATAACTGGCCATCCCCCAGTTGTCCATAGTAGTACTTGGTTGCAGATACCAGTCAGAAATAGAAGCCACACTTCAGAAGGAAGAGACCACAGATGGATTTAAATTCTCTAAATGGTGAATGAAATGCTTCAAGATCACTTCAGCTTTCAAACTATCATGATCCTACGAGATACTCTCCTATGAAATATAAGAGAGGAAATGTTACTTTCTCTCTGCTTCTCAAAAAATGAAATCTCTTCCTAACTCTGCAACAGTCCAGGCTATAAGAAACTCCAGACTTCCCCCAGTGCCAAACACCCCTTTGCAGCTTGTCTTTGGTGGCTCCAAGGACCACCAAGGTCAGTAAAGCCCTGTTGAGACCATCGTCTGCAGATCAGGATTTGCAGATCCCAGACAAGTCGCACCCAAGCTTAGATCTGTTATTTTACTTTGTTTTTTCCCTAAATTCAGACCACTGAATCTGTGAAATTTCAGATAATATTGATGTTAATCCAGGGGGGTGGGAGGGGACCCAGCACTGAACCTAACCTAACTAACCCTAACCCTAAATATGCTTAAGTACCCTACTAAATGATGAATTATTCCATCTCTATCTTGCTATAAAACAGAGGACAGGATGTAAAAGGATTGATTTCAACAGGTGCTGCTGGTAATATTTCACATCTGAAAATCTGAAACTATAGAAATAATTTTTTTTCCAAGTGGGTTATGGGGAAAAAGTTTACATGATGAAAAATTCTAATATATGGAACAACAAAGAACCTAAAAAGAAACTTGATGACAAACTGAGCAAACTTTTGAAGTGGCAAGGAGAGAGAAAACATTACCTTGACACAGCTAGAAAGATTACGATATTATTTAACACAGGAAAAATGAGACCCACATTCAGAGTTCCTGTAACTGTTGATAAAGATGACTCAAAGATATATTACCTTTCCTTTTTATTCGCACTCCCTTGCCAAGAGGTATAAATGTCACCTTCAGTTCCTTCTCTGTCTACACAAGGTCAGGAAGCTTTACACCTTTCTTCCTGGGATGAGTCCCAAACATGCCTGTTCAGCACGCTGCCACCCCGAGACTATTGATCTCTGCAGCTGTACTAAAGTCAGAGCCAGCAGAAATCCCACTGCTGCAAGAAGGCACTGTGCTGATGACAGCCCTCTAGAAAACAGTGAGGTGGTTGTGAAGGCTGCTCAGCTAGAGGAACACGGGCAGGAAAAATATCTGAAAGTGTGATTATGGAAGGGGCTTAGGAAGTCAGTCATTAGAAGAATTTGGGGAAAGAATGATGCAAAAAACAAAAACAAAAAGCAAAACACATGCTGTTTTAGTGGTGACCAAATTCAAAGGAAAGAGACTAATAAATAATTCAGTCACATCCAACTTGGCTGCAGGTTAGCCCAAAGGATGAGAATGCCTGTACTTCAGTATGGGTGTTGGAACAAGCTTTTGAAGGGCTCATGCTGACAAGTGCCTGAATGCCTCCAAAGAACAGAAAATGCTAACGCCAAACAATAAGCTTCTAATAGCCAGTAACTAAATCTGTTTCTTAATTACTCCTTATTAACATATTGGGTTTTGGAAGTCTCATAACTTAGAATCGCCAAGATTTGAAATGTTAGCCTTGAATGAAAGGTGTTGAAAGATATTCTTTGCTATTACACCTATAAATAGACTCAAAATTTAGCCTAGTTTTTAGTTCTCACTGATATGCCAAACAAAACAATTATTCTTGCAGATAAAGCAGTTTTCTTAACAACCAGCACAGACACCAAAATCTCCAGTCAGTACATAGCTGCTTCATTAGTACATCCAGCTTCGGAATTAGGAACAATTGCTTACTTGAATGTTACCTAGCTTAGTCCTTGTCAGGAAAGTTAACAAATTATTAATCTAAATTAAATGCATTTATACTGTTGCATTATAAACTCAGAGTAAAAAATTAAAAGATTACTACGGAAGAAAATATAAGAATCACTGACATTTAAAATCACCAGCACCATGTTTCACTGAAATCAATGTAAGCATGAATCTCAAAGAATTATTCAATGAATCAGTAAGTGAACGGATGGATAAATCTGCCCATTAAAACAGTCAGGGCCTCCCTAACAATAGAGCACCCTGATTTGCAGTTTAGTAAACAAAGGGAAGAGGCAAAACGGAAGAACTGTAGGTAAGGCAAAGTTTAGGTTAGGAGTGAAGGGAAAAATTAGGTTTTTCTCATTGTCACAACAAGAAGACAGCTGAAACCTGACTTATGCCTTGTGTTCTTGCATGAGTGACGTTGGGATATTAAACAATAGCCAAGCGTATCACGATGCACTGGGAATTGGGCCTACCCAACTGCATTAAAATTCTGATTCAGAACGTTTAAGATTAGATTTCTAATCCACCCTGAATTGACTAGAGAAACCCTGTCGCAGTAAAACCAGAGGCTTTGACACAGCTCTGCTAATAAGGGCAGAGGAGCAGTTCTGTGTCAGATAAACAGGACGTTTTTCAGGAGCAAAGGAGAATGAGCTGGTACCTCTGTGCATGAGCACAAAGACAAACCCAGCCCTGTGCCAGCATCACTGCTCCACCTTCCTGGGGAGCTGCACCCACTTGGGCTGATCTGCTCTGTACATACTCTATACACACTCTATACATACTCTGAGAATCAGATCAGCCCGTGCAAACCCACAGAACCCGACTCAGACACAGGGAAGCACTGTCAGTTTGCGGCAGAGGAGGATCTGAATCTTGCTGTGCCTCTGGAGCTGGTTTGACTGAAGGGTTTTAGGAGGGAGGGAATTCCTTTTCTTTCAGCTTATTTAAATGACCTGCAGTTACTATGGTTACTCTTAAGGCATATGAAATCTGCCTGCATGATGCAATTGGTGAAATGACAAGGCACAAAAATTGATGTTCCTTTGAAACAGGCTGTTCACCCAGGACAGAAAACCAAAGGCTGTGAATAGCTGATGCTGAGGATCTCAGATTTAGCCCATTGGCTCCACCTCAGACACTTCCAGTGCTATCAAATCAGCATTTCCAGGGTAGCTCTCTGGGTGACATGGGGCACAAGTGCTTTTGTTTCCACAAAGCCCACTGTGTTAAGCTCACTCCACTGAGGCTTTAAGACAATAGAGAAATGTCATTCAAAGAGCAGGAAACAACGAGCTATTATCTCTCTCATTTATCTGGCCTATCCATCAGACAGGGAGCAAGAAAATCTTGTTTCTTTAACAAATTATGTCATAACCTACAACAGAGGCTGCAAACACTCTCCCTTCTCACCCTGCCAGGGCTGCATTCACTGTGTTAAGGACACTTTGAGGGTTTGTTCTTGCCCATTTTTTCCGTTACCATATCAAAACACCACAACCAGCGCTGTAACAAAAGCCAGGTTGAGCTGTAACGAGTTAATGAACAGAATAGGGGAATGCAGAAGCAGCCACTCATCTCTCTCCAGCACAGCTATTTATACAAACACCACTGTAGACATATTCAGCCCAATAAAACCTGTTATTTTAATAATGTAGAAAGTGTTGGTGTAACTTTTTTTCTTTCACATGCATTTTAATTCACTAACCTGCCCAAGGCCGACTACTCAATAACTTACCATTTCTTCTTCATCCTTAGCATGGTACCATCTGTGACAACAAAACAAGGAAAAGGGCGGAGGAAGAATGAAACATTTGTTAAATAAAATCTAAATGATGGATTCAGAGAGCTGTTTTCCATTATTCAAAGGAACTGAAGTGTTACTTTTCCAAGTTATGAGTGTACAATACTGATTTCAATAAACACAAACCAAATGCAAAACAGAAAGACTGCTTCTTTTATTCAGCAACTAAGAACTAGGCTGAGGACGCTCCTGGTTTGCCCTGTAGCAGAGGCTGACATGGTGACACCTCCAGTGATGCAGGGAATTGCCATTTCAGGCCCTGATCGTTCACAGAACCATAGAATCACTGATGCCCCTGAGAGCTGGGCCACTGACTACACTGGTGCAAGGATCAAGCCGTGAGATGTCAGCGCAGTTGCTACAAACCACAGAAGAAATACCAACAGAAGGTTCCTGGCAGCAAGGGACACTGAAGTTAAAAGCTGGACTTCAAAGCTGCTCACTCAGCTTTCTAAAGCTTCCACTTTTGATATTGCCTCTCAAGAGCTGTCATGTGGTCGTGATAAATTTGTAATCAATAAGGTATCCACTGTCCCCTCAAACATAAACCAGAATTTTAGAACCAAAACAAAGATCCTGGAATGGACACTCCAAAGAGAGAGGATTCAATGTCAAATTGCATGTCAATAGCAGTTATGTCATCTCTAGGACTCAGAAGCTGTGCTCCAAATGACAGGCGATGCCTTTTGACTCATCATCTCCAGTACATGTCCTTAGTTCACCAAACACCTTCTCCATCTGATACTTTCAGCTTTAACAGCTGTTTCTTCCTAAACCCACTTCAGTTACCCCATCTAAAGTTATCTACTTATGTCAGCATTTTTCAGAACTTTGCTTCTAAGAACTCTAGACCACGGTGCCTGCAGGAGTAGGGGGCACCTATTTCCTTTTCCTACACCAACAGCAGTAGCAAGGCCAGAATCCACAGACAAAAGCCGCCTGCTCCCCCCGTCTCTGCAGAGCCAAGAAACATTTGTACTGCTCGGTTTCATCAGATACGTTCAGCTGCATACAATGAAACGCGAAATGCACTCCAGCCAAGTCTTCAGGCTGCAGATTTGGGATGTAACAACATTCTGAAGTAGGCAGCACAGCATCAACTGCATCCTTAGACGCATCTCCCACTCCTAACGGTGAGCAAGGCCCCAAACCCTTTGTGTGCTCAATGTAGGGACCTTCACCTCTGCACATGCAGGCCGTGTAAGCACAGGAAGGAGAGCAGAGTGAAGGGGCCCTGAACACTTCCTCAAGCTTTTGCTTAGCATGTTGTATTGTTCAGCAGCAGCAGGAGAATGAATACGCTGGATGTGCAGCAGCTGTTTGTGTTTCAGCAGGCAGAAGATGGCTGGCCAGGCTACAGAATAAGCAGCAGGAACCCTTGCTTTGCCAGTCCAGTCTTACCTTACAGAAAAGATTACGAGGAGGAACTGTCTCCATTCCCAGTGCCCTCCAGGTTACTGCAATGTGAAGACTGCACTCAGTACGTCACAGCCTGAGTGATGCTGCTCTGGAGGGCAGCTGGCCAAATGACAGTCCAGAAAGATAAAGCAACGTTCAGGGAAATCATTACAGAATGAAATCCTGTTTCTAATAAAAACCCCCGGTATATTAAACAACTGTTAAGTCACTCTCTCACACTAAGGGCCTCACTGTGATTCTCTGCATTTGTATTTCCTCTGGCTTACAAGAGTTGAAGTAATTCTTTAGAGCAAAAAAATAGGAGTTGTACTTCCCCAAGCACCTGGCAAATCACCATCATAAACACAACAAGTATCTTTGATCACACAAGTGTTGGCTACAGCATAATCTCTCATGCATTCTAGTCTATAGATCTTGCCATCCAGTCCCACAGGCTATTCCTCAAAACTGCTGTGTTAGAGCATCAGGAAAAAATAAGAGAGGGGAGAGAGGCAGACAGAAAAATTCCCATTAAAAAAAATGCAATCTGGAACACCATTTCAACAGCAGAATTAATAGACAGTTGATTTAGGGGAGATATTTCCAAAGGATTAGAGTAAAAAATTTCCAGCTTTTGGCAATTTGAGAGGTGAAGATGTTCCTTTTGCAACCCAGACCAGCAGCACCACTGTTACACTTGAGCCTGTGTGTTCCCTTCACAGCAGTGTTATGACTAGAGCTCCAGGATACAATGGAAAGACCACAGTGGTCATGGAAAAAAACTGAAGCCCCATTCATACAAGGGGCTGGAAATTAAATGACTGATCAGTCATCAAGCAGAAATCTTCAGAGGTCCCTCCCAACCCCTACGACTCTCTGATTCTGTGACCCCGAGTACTGATGCTGCCAAACTGTATGTACACTGTTCTTTCACATCTCTCTGTGGTTCTCAGCCTGTAGGAAAAGTGGATAACTCATCACATCGGATATATTTCTGTGAAACATTTGAAAAAAAACCCAATTGTACAGAGTCACAAGAATGAGAAAATAAAATAGCTCTGTGTTCTATTTGCTTCTTTCCTTGTAGTTATCTTTAAAATTAAAGCAATATTTCTCCCCACAGGCCAGGTACTTTCACCTCACGTTTCACAAATCTCTACTCATGCTTATGTGCTCCTCAGACTCACTTTGTATACTCTGGGAAAACTCATGCTGGCACAACCAGAACTCGCGTAGTAACTACAGGCTTAAGTTCAAGATTAGCAAGATCATTTCACTGGCACTGTTGAAAAATAAGAGACACAACTGTTCCCAACAATTCTCTCATTTTCATGGAGTTATGTGAGCAGAGAACATTTTTGTATTATCCTCAAAACGAGGAAGCAAAGGACACCAACCCACCAAAAGGCAGAGCGTGGGTGGAATAGGGAGCTGGCAAATCCACTCAATCAAAAAATTCAAGGTTTTGACAACAATTCCATCGCTCATTTATCTCAATTTGCCCAGAGGCCTCACCCCAAATACAATTGCATTAAGGCATTTGCTTATATTTCAATATCTCAATTAATTAACGAATGTCTCCTGAAGCTGGGACACAAGGTAAAGACAGGGTATCTAGTGTGCTTCCATGCTGAACCTCACCCGCTCTCTGGTGATGTCAGAAACCTGAGAGTACCCAAGTTTGGAACATTTTACTGCAGCAGTTCTGGAAAGACACTGAAAGCAAAGGTTCTTCTCATCCTGTTCTTAGAAAGCCTTACAGTTAGCTAAAATGCCTCTGGACTAATACATGCATCATAAGTATAGATTATAACAGACATATGTACATACATCTACAAAACAGACACACTTTATCTGTAGTTGCATGAGCTCCCTGATGTTACACCACAGGAGCAGAAGAACTGACCATGCACTCAGCACCAAAGATTTTAGGGAAATACAATAATTACAAATGAGAATCAGGATATCACTTAACATTTCATCTTTTCTTCTGATCCACAATAAAAGTAACCTAAAACTCTACTCCTCCACACACATGTGTACAGGCACACGCAGACTGTTGATAACGGAGAGATGTCTCAAGAAGGGCCCTTCAGTCCCCTGGCAGCTTTGACAGCCACTGTCATCACAGCTTATCAAGAAGAGGACATAGGATGAGACCAGGATGTTAAAATCCCTTCCCCACTTCTGCCCTTTCCTTGACATTTCTTATCGTTTGCTGCCAACACTCCTTTACATTGTAGGATCACAATCGACACACATCATTTCAGAGTAAAATTTATAACAAATTAAAGACCTTGCTCTCTGCTGTCATCTATTAATCTATTAATTCAGAGAAGCACGAGTTTCATAAAAGCACAAAATTCACTCAAGGTCATATCCACTGTCCAAAGAACTCAAAACTACATTTCCAATGAATTTAAATCTGCTAAATCTGGATGAAACCCTGCAATTATAACAGGAAACATATTTCATTAAGAGACCACTTAGGAAAATCATCACCTACTTCCAGGATTAAGTTGAAAGGTCTTTATTTTAAAAGAAACTTTTTGGTATAACTAGTTTTACTAGTAAAGTTGGACAATCCCTTTGAAAGATTCTGCCTTGCATGTTACTCGGGGGTGAAGCTGCAATGACAGAAGCGACAGGAAAACCACAAGCTGGGTAGGTTTGTGCTTAGAGAAGCTAGAAGAGTGCTAACAAGGGAAACTACTTTTCACAGGTTCAAAGCGGAGCTTTTCTGGTTTTGTTTTTAAGTCTGGTTTGATCAGAATTGATCTTTTAATTCGCCCTTAATTCTACCCCCAGCCCTGCCTCATTTTGGCTGAGTGTAACTGAAGACCTAGACAGGATGTATAATTGAGGGCCCATACATACAATAAAATAGGAAACAATATAACTCCAAATGCTATTTCAGGTGTGACAACAGTCTCCTTGGTATACAGACTTGGTAAGTTACAGCGACATTCTGCTGACAGGATGAAGCTCTCGCTTCTTACCAGGAAGGTGTCCAAAATCTGCAAGACTGGCTGCCATCCTTTCCAGCAAAGGCTTTATTATTTTTGACTTATGGCTTTAAACTGGAAGAGGGGAGGTTTAGATTAGATATTAGGAAGAAGTTCTTCACTGTGAGGGTGGTCAGACACTGGAACAGGTTGCCCAGAGAAGCTGTGGCTGCTCCTCCCTGGAAGTGTTGAAGGCCAGGCTGGATGAGGCTTTGAGCAACCTAGTCTAGTGGAAGGTGTCCCTGCTGCTGGCAGGGGGGTTGGAACTGGATGAGCTTTAAGGTCCCTTCCAACCCAGACCAGTCTGGGATTCTATGATTCTCTTAAGCTGTCCACCAGAGATCTTCGCCCACCTCACATGAAATGCTCTCAGCCTTCAACTCTGATGCAGGACCCATTTGCTCCAGCAATGAACAAACTGAGATGCACCAGCAGACTAAGGAGAAACTCACATGGACTTTCTTATTTGCTCTAAATCTCAAATATTTCACCAAATCACCAAAATTTTATTCGATAGGGAGTATTTCATAAGAAAAAGATCTACTTTCTAGTTCACAAATTATATTAGAGCCAGTCTGGCATACAGACACTTCAGTGATGAACACTTTCCTGGTAAAATAATTGTAGGATCTGGTCATTAAAACTGCACTGAGATGCGGAAATCTGGACTTGAACTCACAGATTTCCTCGGCAAGTCTGAGATGTCATTTTATCCCTTTGTAATCAATATGTTCAATGAAGTTTTTTATTATCTTTATAATATGTTTGGAATAAAAATATTTCTGCACTTATGGCATCTACCAAAACAGGGCTTGAATCACATTTCAATCCCCACAGTGCCACTGTAGTTTTGAGTTCTGACACCAATTCTTCACTGTGGGAAGTCAGCTGGGAAAGGAAGCTGTGGCTAAAAAATACATCTGCAAATGTCCTTCTACAAAACCAGTTACAAACTGGCTGCCTTATCAATAAGAAAGGTCTGCTGAAC
>NW_010326033.1:16631-43124 GCF_000700745.2 Antrostomus carolinensis
TGCTGACCCATTCCCTGACACAATCCAGCCCTGCAGCCAAACGAGGTACAACCCACAACACCAGCACCATCTATCTAGTGGAATTCACTAAGTGCTGCCAGAATGGCAGCTTTGTAAGACCTGAAGGCCTGGAGTCCATCACACGACACACCAACCATCAAGAGACAAGACAAAAAAAAAACAGCAAGCAGTCAGAAAAGCACATAATTTCAACCAGCCATCCAAAAAAAAAAAAAAAAGCATTGTTTCCTCCCTGGCATATCACAGTGCAGAAGATTACAGCACGAGGAGACATTAATTCTCTAAAACCACCAGAAAGGCAAGACAAAGAGAATCGTAAAGCTTTGATTCTGCACGAGCATGGTTCCAACAACAAGAATGGCGTTAATGAGATGCCTTTGATAATCACACAGACATTGCACTCATTTCCACAGGGACAGCTGTTTTCCAGGGATGTTAAGTGTCTGGTTGGTCGCAAAATAAGCAGGACCATAAGAAAAGAAAATGATGAAGTTAGGTTTCCTACAGGTTTGTGTGTTGGTTGGTTTCCAAAAAGGTGGAAATCTGAACTTAAAATTTCCTTTAAGGTCCAATTTTCACACCGGAGTTTTTTCTCTTCCAGTCTCTAGTGCCTAGTAAAGGTTATACCTGTGCTGCTGCTTTCTCAGCAGAGCGCTAAGGGTATCCCCTCTCCTGCACACTGGAGGCTGTTACCTTGCTTGCCAAATCTGGATTCAACTGGCCAACAAGTCCACAGCTGGAAGTGGGGAAAAAAAAATGGGAGAAAACCAAGGATGGTAAAATTGTTCATGCTCACATAGGCCTTGATCCCTCATGAAGCCAGGTTTAAGATGCCATGAAGTAACTTGTAGCATTTTTAGCCCAGTAATCTAATCCTTTTCATAAAGCCTCCAAGGTTCCCAAAGATGGTTCAATAAATCAAGAGACATAAACAAAGTAAAAGTGGAAAAGGAAGAGCAGGGAGAGATGATGGGAAAAGACAGACATGCAGAATTAGTGCTCTGTGCTATTTCTGCCTCAGTGTGTTAACCTTTCTCTCTCTGCCCTCTACTTCCCTTTAGTTACTCACCATGAAATAAGTCTTTTAATTGCTATATAACTGAAGCCATCTTTCTGGCAGATTGACTGAGAAGGCCAAGCTGGTGTCTAGGGACTACAGGCCCTTTGGTGACAGTTTTAATTCTGGTCAGAGTAGAGAAGTCAATAAATCATTCTCACAGAAGTTGTTACTGACCCTGAGCAAGCCCTGGGAGAAGAGATGCAATCTCTATTCATTAAAAAAAAATAAAGATTTGTTAATTTTATTTTATTTTTGAAGTTTCAGATACAGAAAAAAAGAAATAAAAGAAAAAAATAATATAAAAGAGAGAAGTTCAAGAAAGGCAGGAGGTGCAAAGCCCAGCCTCCAATGGCCAAGGGCAACAGAACATCTATTAAGTTCTGTTGTTTGATGGACCCAGTTCTGACTCCCCTGGAGCGGAGCTGCACTGCCAGGATTCCAGGATACTGACCCAAACCTCCAGAAGCCAATAACATACAACCAGCCTTCTTGCATTGTCCTTGGGGGTTTCATTTTTTCTTGACAATATGAATTTCCATTGGTCAAATTAAGATTTTTCTTTTCCAGATTTCAACTTATTTTTTTCTTTAGAGAGTCTGAAAATATTTTTAGGTAATTAGCTATGTGATTATTATTTTAATGGAAATGTGCTAATTAATACTAGGTAAGGCATCCTCTCAGAGAGTGCAAATAAATACTCATTCATAATTCTCCCTTCCAATTCTCTTGGTGGGCTTTGATAACAGTGGCTGTTACACCTCCAGTTTGCTTTATATCCACATTTACACCGTGGAACTCCAGCAGCCTCTGTGAGACTGGACTTTTAAGTGATGGAACATCTAAGTTTCCAACTTTATTTTCTACTTTTAATGAGGTTTTAAAGTGATGCTTTCCATCAAAACAGGGCATTTATTTGGCGTCCCCAAGATGTCAGAAAAGCAGGAAAGGAAGGATTAATGATCACACAGTTTCAAGCAAAGGCTGAAGGGAATTTAACCTTGACCTTTGAACACAACAGGTTAACACTTTCCCTTTTTTGTATTCAGGAAGCTGAAAATATGCACCACAATATGAGCATTTGTTTCATACACACCTGCTACACAAATCTGAAGTGAGAATCATAGAATCATAGAATGGTTTGGGTGGGAAGGGACCTTAAAGCTCATCCAGTTCCAACCCCCCTGCCAGCAGCAGGGACACCTTCCACTAGACCAGGTTGCTCAAAGCCTCATCCAACCTGGCCTTCAACACTTCCAGGGAGGAGCAGCCACAGCTTCTCTGCCCAACCTGGGACACTGTCTCACCACCCTCACACCAAAGAATTTCTTCCTAATATCTCATCTCCATCTCCCCTCTTCCAGTTTAAAGCCATTTCCCCTTGTTTTGTCATTAACTGTCCTTATGAAAAGTCCTTCCCCAGCCTTCCTGAAGCCCTTTGAGGTACTGGGAGGCCACTAGAAGGTCTCCCCAAAGTTAACAGTCTCCAGGTGAAAACAAGCAATCTCTAGACTGAAAACTCTCAGCACCTTTCATGACAGCGTTATTTGACCAGTAGCAGCCAGCAATCACCTTCTACAGGAATTCTGCCTTACTGGGCACACACAGCGTACTTTATAAAATGCTCTAGGACAGCACAGCTGCACAGTTAAGTAGCAGGAATTCTAGTTTTTTCAGTGTGGATAAAAGACATTTTTCATCAACAGGTTGGGTAGTACAAATTTCCAGTGCCAAGTAAAGTATTCTCAAGATGCTATCATCATCTTAATACCATAATGAAAAGACTCTTTCAGAAGTAGCAGTAAGTAGACAAGAAATATTTTGTCACACATGTAAAAACTAATGTGTTCTGAGATCATTTCACACTCACACAGCATCTATTTTACATGGTTGTCTCTAACCTTCCCTTCGACCAATATGAATTTTACCACTGGCTTCACTGGGAACAGGAATAAGCTCTTGATGAACAAAGATCCAAAATGACCTTTGTACAACGTAAAAGGAAAAACTAAAGTGAGGAGGATTCTCAGGACACCAGAGTTAGCCATAAAGGACAAATGCAGCAGCTAACAGCAGTTATTGCTGTAATCCTACATCGTTTTACTTGAGAGAAAGATTAATTCTCCACTGCACTTGGCATATCTAAAAAAATTACCATGGCGTGTCCAAGTCACAGCAGAGGTAAAGAAAACAAACCCGGCACATACATGCTTTGTTATCGCTTCACTTCATCATTGACTAGAACACAAGAAAATCAATAAGAATCCCATACGAACACATCCACCATCATAAAATATGTAGCTTACATATATCAGATCCTAACAAGTGTGCTTGCATGCTCAGTGGAGAAAATCACTTCATAAAGCAATCCCAGGAGAGATCTAAGAGGCAAGAAAGGTGTCTAAGGAAGGGACAAAGCGGGATGATGTATCCAGAGGATAACGAGATAACAATAAGAACTCTTCATCAATATACTGCACTTGACAGGCCAATGTTTTTAGCCATTATTCTAATTCTTAGTTAACTTCACACCTCCAAAGAGCCATATGCATTTTTATGTCTATGCTGTCATCAGCAGGCTGACGTGACTCATGTCTCCACATCCCTCCAATACATTCGATTCCCTACAGAAACAACTCATGCTAAGCAGAAGTTACTACCTGCTCAGTCCTGGCTGTCTCCTCTGCAAGGAGAGGGAGAGCATGGCATCAGTTCCTGCCTCAGGATTTGCCTTGGGAAGTGCCGCTCCCTGGACTTGGAAATTTTTCCTAAAAACCCCATCTGAAGTCCTGCTAGTCTCCAGTAACTCACATCAGATGCAAACTAGGTAGGTTCTCTTACACAGTCAGGTCAAGGAAATACACTGAATAAAAACACAACAGTTTTCAGTTATTCAGATTTACCAGACTATCAATAATTTACTCACTGCCCTGTACAAGGTGAATTTCAATTTATCTGAAAAAGGGATTTCTATGTTATTTGAAGGTAGATTTTTGATAGTTTTTCCATGTCCAGGATCTATCTCAAGTGGTTCCCTATAATCTCCTTCAGATTTAGCTTCTACTGACCTCCAGTAAGCAAGTCATGATATAAAAAAGAACTGCATCAATTTGAAAAATCACATTACCCCAGGAAAGTTACAAACATTTTCCTGTAATTACTAATATTATTGACCAGGAGAGAGCAGACAAGATATTTTGTTTGTGATTTTAAAATTTGGTTTATTGTCTTCTCTTTCATTCTTCAGTTCATTACTTGGGCATATTTAAGAACTTTTTCTGTGTAGTCAACCACAGCATTTTCTTTGGTAGTGTGTATCTTTTCCTAGACATCAGAAAACTATTTATTAAGAACTATTACAGCATAATTGAGACAGAAGACATTACAGCAAGAAAGATATAATGAAATAAAAATAAAGAAGAATAAGCCTGAGAACTGGCTTGGTATTGTGGCTTACATACCTTTCTAAAAGATCTAGTACAAAAGAGAAAAAAATCTGATTGTGATAAATGAATAAATAAGTAATACCATTAAACTGCCCTTGAGTATCATGTTTTCCTAATCAGTTAAAACACAAATTCAAAGTGAGAGTGCCCCTTGAATGTTCACTTATTCCAGTTTCCTTGATCTTGGCTAATGCCCATTACTCCAGATTGCTTTTACAACATCCCTCTATTGAGCTTTCTTTTCCCTGCTGTCCCATAAGGCCAGAGAGACTTCTCCGATCAATTCTCAGTGCACCTGAATCGATTTCTGAAGCTCACCATGTCAAGGGAGTAACCTTTTTTGAGACTAGAGCTGGTCATATGAGTATCTAATACACTGCATGAAATTTCTTCTGTAACTCAGTGTCAGGCTTTAAACCTGGTACAGCCAGTAGATAGAGCACAGGCTTATCAACACGGGGAGTAGGACATAAACTTGCATTACAGGAATTATAGTGCACATCTGACACAACAGTCCCCTTCTGTTGTGAAAACAACAATCATAGAATGGTTTGGGTTGGAAAGGACCTTAAAGATCATCCAGTTCCAACCCCCCTGCCAGCAGCAGGGACACCTTCCACTACACCAGGTTGCTCAAAGCCTCATCCAGCCTGGCCTTCAACACTTCCAGGGAGGGGGCATCTACAACTTCCTTGGCCAACCTGTTCCAGTGTCTGACCACCCTCACAGTGAAGAACTTCTTCCTAATATCTAATCTAAACCTCCCCTCTTTCAGTTTAAACCCATTTCCCCTTGCTCTGTCATTAACTGCCCTTATGAAAAGTCCTTTCCCCAGCTTTCTTGTAGCCCCTTCAGGTACTGGGAGGCCGCTATAAGATCTCCCCAGAGCCTTCTCTTCTCCAGGCTGAACAGCCCCAACTCTCTCAGCCTGTCTTCATAGGAGAGGTGCTCCAGCCCTCAGATCATCTTGGTGGCCTCCTCTGGACTTGAGATAGTCCCAAATTCTCAGCGAGATCCTGACATTTGGGCATAACACCTCACAAAGCACAAGCTTGTGAATTAGTTTTACATCACAGAAATAGGACTTAAACCTTTGATAATGGTATTTAAAGATAAAAAACAAAACCCACCAGTTTCTTGGATTCAAGGTAAGACTCCAGAGTCCAGAAGACTAGCTAGCATGCTCAGAATGATGACCTTGTTCCTGTTACTTAAAAAGGGGAAATGACATGTAATTTATTATCAAAAGAAGTCTAGAGCAACTCACAAAGTGCTGCATCTCTGTGAGGGTCTCCTAGGGTCTGTGTATATATATATATATATACACACACACACACATATATATATGTCTGGACATATTCCCATCTCATTCAGGAACTCTGCTCTCCAAGCAAACCAGCAGCAGCTATTAGTCTCACTCTCACAATTCTCATCTCCCCAATAAGAGTAAATGATGATTTAGTTTACTCTCAAAAAACACTACTTCCTAAGTATCTACTCTGTGGATGCTCGCTCCTGAATATGCTATTATTCATTCCCTATTTTTCTCGACAGAAGTTGTATTTTTGCCATAATTACTGTGGCATTCTCAATAGCTCAGAAAATCCCCAATTTCCTTCCTAGAGCACTTAATTGTAAGACCCAGCAGTCCTTCCCCACTTACTACCACCACAAAAGTGTCACTCCTACAGCCAATTAAGAAAGCAGGTACTCCAAACTCATTAATAGAAACTTTAATTGCACAGTGGCTTTGAAATATCTCTCTAGTCCAAAAGGATTTTATCTTCTTAAATGTGCTGCTCACACATCATAATTTCATGTGGACAAGCCAGCACCTTTTTATTACTGTCAAGTTACTTGCAAAGTCAAGGGTCTGTAAACATAGCAAATGACTCCTGGTTTGTGCTCAAATTTTGGATACTGGTCATGAGTCCCATGCCTCAAAACAGTACTTAATTAAAACCACTTAAGAGCAGAATAGAAAAAGACTTTGGGAAAGTGGGGGGGGGGAAGTGTCACAGTTACCTATTCCTATTGTTTGCAGTGCAGTTTAGTGCAAGTACAGTAGTTCTTCCTTTACAAAAGCTCCCAATTCTCTTTCTCCACTAACAAATAAACAAGCACTTCCCAAATCTTAAGTTTTCTTTCAGCTTTTTGTGTTAGGTGAATGACTTTAGTTATATAACTGGATTTGGTGTATTTTTGTGCATTTAAATATACAAACATGTACACATATACTCATGCTCTTATCTACACAAAAGAGAAAAAGAGGGAAGGAGGCACATGGATAAAGACTTCCTGTTTCCTTCTTAGACATTTCTAACACCAGACTCAAATGCAATGAAAACTGAGCTTCTAAAAACTGGCTGGGATGAACGTACGTGTAAAGTTGGTGCCTGCATAACAGAGCAGGCCCAGCAAAGGACAGTGACCAGAAGGGAACCATTTTCTCCCCACTCCCCAACCCAAAAAGGTTTTAGCTTCTTGTTTGAGGTGACACTGAAATCCCCAGTTACCTTTGGGGGAGTTTTCCCTTCTTTTTTAAAACATGTTGTTAATGGCAGGTCAGTCTGACCAATGGATTCTGCTTTGGAATAAAAAAAAAAAAACAAGAGGAACCTTTTCTGGTTCTTCTCATTCAATAGCTCAGCTGGAGTCACATCATGGTGGGTTTTAATCCCATCACAGCACAATATCAAAACACAGAGAGAGAATCCAGAGACTTGGACAAGCTCTGCAGATAAAACTCTGGTGCTGTATGAAATGTGTCTTGAAAGACATCTTGAATCCATTTTTAACTAACGCCCCATTTGAATGGGAAAAGAGACTATACTGCTCTACCTCAAACACAGCAAAGCATAAAAGCCTGATCCTAGTCAAATATAAGGGTACAGCTAAGAGTGCATCATTACATCTCCACTGCTGAGCACAACAATCACTACTTCATTACCTCCCTATTTCCATGAAGAGACCCATCACTAAATAGTCTCTACTTCCCACTTCAAAAACTCCTCACAGTCTGTGAGCAGCCAGAGAGGCTACATTTTATAACCTGGCTGTCCTCTGTTTCTGTAATGATGTTTATTTTCATACTTCTTTTTACACAAAAGTAACACTACTACCTCCTGCTAAGCTTCCCTCTTCACTTGGCTCTCAGTATATGAAGTCCCTGGAAGTAAGCTCATACCCACAGGAGAGTCTGTCATTCTCTCCATACAAGAGAGCACTCATTGGTTTGTCAAACGCCTCCCCAGCACCCTGAGATTGTTTTTGAAGTTACAGAGGGGAAGGAAGCAATCACTGCAGAGTAAAAGGACACTGTCTGCCTCCTAAGGTGGCTTATGCTGACACCAGTCACTGGCTAGAGCTTTCTCCTTTCTCTGGGTTGGTAAACTCCAAACCCAACTGGGTGAGAGGAAAACTGCAGTGAAAGTGCAGATAATAGAGGGCAACACAGTGGAGCTGAGAGAGTTTGACAGCCCGTGCAGGCAGGGAAAGAAATTAAGAGGATGCTCCTGGCCAGAAGTGACACAGATACAGTGAAGAACAAAAACATCCATTTCTTCCCCCTTTCACTTACCAAACTACTATGCAGCCAAGCAGGCAGCCACACCACAATCTTCTTACTACTGTTGGCAACATAAGGCTTTGAACAAATCTTATAGCAAACTCTAGTTAACATGAAAGATTTTACTTCCAGGAACAGTTTTAGAGCTGTTAGGGATGATGCATAAAGGACTATGTCCAGAAAAGTACATGGAGTGCTGCTGGCTTGTCCTTCTGTGTGACGTGTCTTGATACCACAAATGTCTGTGTCATGATACCTCAAATGCAAAGGGACATAAACAGCAGGACAAACAGTGGCTAAGAAAGTGACTTGAGGAAGAAGGGTCCTATTTCCTCACTCCAGGCATGCAGCACTATTTCCATTTCATAGATGCTGGCTGGCTTAACCTTAAAACTCCTCATCTCCTTCCAAACCATGCCACATCCATTCTTCCTGAATCCTTCTGTTTCAATGCTTACAAATACACTAGAATTTTAACTCAATTATTTCTGCAGGCACTAAGGTGTCAGGCACAGTCAACGTACACAATATTGCAGTTATATTAATTTAGAAAAACAGGAGAGTCACAGCTGGAAAAAACTATAATACTCTTAAAAAAAAAGTGTTCCCAAATCACTGGAATTAAGTGTGAAGTTGTGAAGAATCACAAACTCCCAGAATGAAGTCCTGCAACTTTTATCCATGTTCAATATTCATTATGCACAAAATCCTGAAGAAACCCAGTGAAGGCTCTGGGGAGATCTTATAGCAGCCTTCCAGTACCTGAAGGGGCTACAAGAAAGCTGGGGAGGGACTTTTCATAAGGGCAGTTAATGACAGAACAAGGGGAAATGGGTTTAAGCTGAAAGAGGGGAGGTTTAGATGAGATATGAGGAAGAAGTTCTTCACTGTGAGGGTGGTCAGACACTGGAACAGGTTGGCCAAGGAAGTTGTGGCTGCTCCTCCCTGGAAGTGTTGAAGGCCAGGCTGGATGAGGCTTTGAGCAACCAGGTGTAGTGGAAGGGGTCCCTGCTGCTGGCAGGGGGGGTGGGACTGGATGAGCTTTAAGGGCCCTTCCAACCCAAACCATTCTATGATTCTATGATCCCAGAATCAGGCCCAGGAGGAGATGCCAAGATAGCAATTTCCTTTTTTCACACTCAGTTACAGCCTCGGGTGTTTTAAAAGAAGTAAACACAGAATGGACAGAGGTCTCTTTGTCTGCCAAAAAAAGTATAGAGAGAGGTGAAAATATGGAATTCCAATTAACACTTACTGCAGATCTACAGAGCTATTTCTGAACGTTTTAGTGAGCAAACATGGGCGTAACAGAATCTCCCTGAAGGCCAGCCTTGAGGCGCATTTCTTGCTGTGGTTTTACAAGCACACAGAAATCCTGTAACCTGAATGGGGCTCTGGACAACACAGGATCCTCCCACACCAAAGGGGATCGCATAATTCAGGGCTAATTTTAGGAGAAGTTGCATACGTCAAAGTAGGGGGTGTGGGGGAGAACTGAAAATACATACCACAAAACTTAACTTCCTTTTATACAAGTGCATTGTACCTACAGTGCCATAAATGCAGTTAGTGTTTTATAAAAAAATTTATAATTCCCCTGTCTCTAGGAGCTTATGTTCCAGGTTCAATAAGGTGATAATACTCCTTAGAAACATTAAATTTACTATACCTATTTTAAGAAGTAAAGAAGCCTTAGAAAGCAAGAGTATAAAACAGAACTTAGCAATGATTCAAAATATAATACCACTTTAATGCTTCTTAGCATAGCTGAAGGCACTTATATTCCAGTAAAAATAAAAAATTATTAGCGCTTCACTAAGTGTCTAAAGCTCTTTAAAAATTCAATGTTGCATGTGCAATAGGCATTTCGATTGTCACTCACAGCAGAAATGTTATTGTATATGAAGCAGTACCTGACAGCTACTTAATAACATATGACATCGTACAACAATTTGCTTTGGTTTGTTTGCTTATTTTTGAGGACAGATTTGACAGAAATTTGGTCACAATTACGGAACCATATCTAAGGGTTTTGATCAAAAATCCACTGAAGGCTTTTATCCACTAACACCCATAAACAGCGGGTTTTCAAGGTGAAACAATGCACCAAAACCTGTCAAATGAGAAATAATTTAGGAAAAGGAAAGTAGGAAGGGAAGCAGATAGGTATTGAGTAGATAAACTCAGATACTCTATGTAAATATATGGGAGACAGCCAACCACAAAGCAGATACAGGTCTCCAATGTTACTACTAGCAGTAGTAACAACCATATTTATTTTTGCAGTTCCTAAAGGTTAACTAAAAAAATAGGCACTCTGCAAGCACAGAAGCGCAGCTGGGACTCCTCCCAAAGCCTAACAGGAGAAGACAATAAGGACGACAGAGGGAAGGATGAAGATACACACAACGAGCACGACAAGGACTTGTGACCATCTGGATGGCTGGAGGAACGTGTGTGACAAGGGTACTCACTCTGCAGAGGACACCAAACAACAAAGCTCAGGGAAGGGAGGAATAAGGTGATATAACAGACAGGACTGAGGGAGAGAAATGGAGGTAAGTTTTGAGCACAGGGCCGCAAACGCCTGGGCCAGAAGTGGATGGCCTCCAGCCTCCGCTGGGCCGCTTCTGCAGCTGCTGGTACCAGCTGGTGTCTCTGGCTGCTGCTCCCCGAAGTTGTCTCCTCAGGCGGCAGAGCCAGGCTGTGAGGGGAGGAGGCACAGCTGAGGTCCTAATGATCTCTCTGCAGCCGCGTCCTGGGGCTGCAGGTCCCACAGAGAGCCTGGCCACACAGTCCTGGGGCTGCAGGTCCCACAGAGAGCCTGGCCACACAGTCCTGGGGCTGCAGGGCCCACCGAGAGCCTGGCAACACAGTCCTGGGGCTTCAGGTCCCACGGAGAGCCTGGCCACACAGTCCTGGGGCTGCAGGTCCCACAGAGAGCCTGGCCACACAGTCCTGGGGCTGCAGGTCCCACAGAGAGCCTGGCCACACATCCGGCTGAGCTGGTGGTTGACTCTGCCTGGAATCTTTCATCTGGTTCCAGTCACTCAATTCCCAAAAGATACTGGCATAGCTTGAAGGATATCAACTATAGAAAGTAATCTGTTTGGAAGGACTATTCTGCAGAGATTTTAAATTAAACTACAAAAAGAGACGGGATATTCAGAGCTTGCCTAATAGTGAATAAAGAAATAATTTAAAAAAAAAATACAAATAGAGGAAATACATACAACAATGATGGAAAGGAATTACTTAAAGGAGTAAATGCAAGTATGAAAGACAGCTAAGGAGAAAAAAAAGAATATGGTTGTGCAGATGACAACAACATCTAGGAAAGAAACAGAAACTACACAACAGTCTCCAGAGGAAAAGAACAAAGTTCCAATATTCAAAATTCTTAAAAACAAGGGTAGGCCAAAAAAAACATTTAAATAACCGAAAGAAATGTCTGAAATAGTGCACAATAGCTAACAGTGACAGTGCTGCCTGGATAACCTAAGGCAGCTTCTCTAACTAACACCCATTTGATTCCAATTTGATTGAGAACAAGAGCACTGCAGACTACACAACTGCAACTGAACACCAGTATTTGCTAGGACCTTAGGTTAATCCCTCTACTTTCTTACAAATAATGCTGCTGAATAACCTCGGAGCTTCAAAGTATCTATATACAGTAAAGTGGAGCACTCAAAAATGAAATCACAATTACACTCTGTATTGAAAAGTTTAGATCACAACTCGTGAAGAGAAAAACGTTACTATTACTACTACTACTGTTCTTCAGAGTTCCTAATTTGATGCTTCCCACATAACAAACACACCAGAAGTTTATAATGTTCCTTTAAATGATCAGATTTACAAAAGGAATCCATGGTATAGACCCTACAACTTCATTATCTATTTCTTCTATAGCACAGTTTGATTAAAAATGTGGAAGATTAAAAAAGAAAGTGAAAATTAAATCAAGCTCCATAGTGTAAAGGGTGATAGTAGGGAATTTTTTTCCTAACATAATGAGATCAGACCATTAAGGCTCCACTGCTTGCAACTTACAAGTCATTTTCTTGCTTTATGGGATATTGTCCTTCATTCATACACACAGGCCATTATGCATTATAGATAACGTATACAGGAAACTAAATGGGAGAACTGGCAATAAGCATTTCACACAAGATAATGGGACGGATAGATGATATAAGGGAGACTCAGCATGGATGAAGAAATCCTCTTATCAGGCCCTGCACAGTATTCCAGCTATTTATGTGAAGTTTAAGCATTGTTATCTGGAGCAGGGGGGAAGGAGGGATTCACAGAGGAACAAGGTTCTTCATTTGCATTCGTAAGCCTGTGTGATAAACCATTACTCACACTCCCCACACCCATAACCTTCAAAGACCTACCTTCACTGAGGCTCTGGGCTCTCTTTTGAAGTTTCACTCTCAGTAGGAAAGATGGGGTTGATGCCATTACTACCCAACACTGCAAAGGTGCAGGACACACTGGGAACGGCAGT
Organism: Antrostomus carolinensis; assembly: GCF_000700745.2. Classification (NCBI taxonomy): domain Eukaryota; kingdom Metazoa; phylum Chordata; class Aves; order Caprimulgiformes; family Caprimulgidae; genus Antrostomus; species Antrostomus carolinensis. The sequence continues at coordinate 29,240 of NW_010326033.1, forward strand.
GTGACATTTTTAAAGGATACATTTACATGGAGGCAAAAATATTTTACTGTTCCAAAAGCCACAATCCTGTTAAGAGTTTTCTTTACTGACAGCTGTCCACAACTCCAAATCCAAGTTCTCCTGCCAAGTAATAAATAAGGAAATCTCCTCTTTGGAACAATACATACTATTCATCTTTTCTCATCATGGGAGAGGTTTAATCCAAATCAAACCATTTTGGATCTCCAGTCACTTCACAGAATATAGTACGATCCGTACCAGGCTTCTGGAATTTAACCTAATCACACAGGCTTAGCTAAGACAAGAATCACTAAAATTTAAAGACTGAACCTGCCTTTGTGCATGAGTTATTACTCAAGGGATGTTTTCCTGGTAAATTAGCATTCTGGACTGGGCCTCTCTGCCATCAGATATTCATTTCCACTCTAATTCCCCACTCTTCAGTCTGTATATTTCAAAGAGGTCTTCAGTATTGAAACCATTTGTGAGGATGAAGGGAATTCACAAGCGAAGAACAGAACCTGTTTTACCTGACCAGAACAACTTCACCAGCAGACAGCACGACACACAGATACTCCCACTTTTCACTACACTTCTCTCAGTAACGTCCTGCTCATAAAACTCCCCAAGGAAACTTCCAGAGCGATGGCAAAACATGGCAGACTGCCTGGAAACCAGATTTAGTGTATTGCTCTCAACAGGGCTTCACAACTTACAGAAAAAAGTGTTTCTTAAACACTGACTGCCAGCATCTCTGTTTTTAATACCTCATTTATGACCTTCCCAGTCCCTCTGACACACCTGCCAAACAGGACGGTACCTTCTAGTGTCATCCAGTGTCCAAAACACGGGCGTATCTTCTATGTAGAACTTGTTCCTGCATTCACTGAGAGTTTTTGCTACCAGTATCAACAGCACTAGTTTACAAGCCTCTGTAATTGGTAGTTGCTCTCCAGAGTTCTTTCTATAAATGTTGTCAAATACAGACAAGTTTAAGATCGTTATTTTCCTTAACCATAAACTGGAATTTGGGTCCCAACTTACCTAACTGCCCAAGGATATAATCTTCAAAAGCATTTCAGCCCTTTGCACAGTGCGTCCTTTCAAAGTCTTCACCTTCCAGAAGGTTCTGGTTTTAAAATGGTTTTGTCACCAATCCACAAAGATGCAAACTCCAACGCTTGTGTGTTCCCCAAAGCAGCACTGGAGCTTTATTTTAAATAGTCAGAGAACTTAGATAATAGCCTGTAAATATTAAGCCTAGAGGAAGGTCACAGTCGTGCATATACACGCTTCAGCAGTTTGCAAACTGAAGACAACTCTGCTTTTATTCCCCCCTAACACAGTACAAAGCTACTTGTATTTCCTCTCCGAGTAAGGTGATCAAAACATGGGTCTAGTGGAAACAAGGAAGATCAATTGGCATGACCAGATGCCTTTCAGCTTTTCTCACATGACTCTGTGTTCCTGAGCTGAGAGGCAATGTCATCCTGACCCGCACACCGAGTTGGAGGTGAAGCAACAGTTACCACATGGAGCAGGCAAGCGAGGAGCAGAACCTGAAAGCCAAAATGCAACTCAGTTTGTGTCACAAGAATGGCACAAACAGCCTTAGATCTTTCTGCTGCAACATAAAAGGGAACTTAATAAACAAAAACATCCAAGTAAAAAGATGCAGATTGGGTGTCTCCCCTGCCACCACTTAAAATCAAGCCAACAGCAAGTATTGTTTTAATCACACTATTGCTCCAACATTTCCGAAGGGACTGCATAAAATCAAAAGACTGCATCAAGTAACCCCATGGACACGTGGATCTTTTTCTCTCTTATCTAAAGATGCCAGATTTGGGGATAAATTAATTGTTTATTTGTCCTGACTTGAATGCAGTTTACTGAAATTTACTGAACAAGTCTGCACAATTTGTGACCCCAGAGACTGAATCAATCTGAAGGTCCTTTTAATAGATAAACTTACAGACAGAAGGCTTCCCCAAAGAGCCCAGGGGAATGCCACTCAGCATGAAGATGACTGTCACAAGAGCTCCTATTTTTTATAATATCCCCAGCATGAGTTACCACGTTTGGCTCCTCAGAAATAATCTGCAAATTCAACACACACATCATCACCCACTGGATGGATTGAGGCTGTAGGAACAGAGCAGAGATTACCTGCACACAAAGACTCCACTCCATCCTTTCTCTCCACTAAAAGTAAAGGCAAAGCTCTCTGAAACCACATCATTCATGTTATCACCCTCATAGGTAGGCAAAGGGGAAAAAAAAAAAAGACCTGATCAGTGATACGGGGAGAAAAAAATCACTACAGAGAGAGACAGAGTATTTCTGAAGCCATGCCAGAACCGTGAGCTTCTGTCACAACAAAAAACAAACGGTGTCCTGCAATTTGCATTTCTCAGGCAACTGCTCCCTTGTCAAGCAGCCTTTGTACCGTGCTGCAGCACAGCTCTGCCCAGAACGATCTCATTGCTGAGGAAGGATCACTGTTATCTCACGTGGCCTCAGACACTATCAAAACCACCAAATCCAGGACCAAAATTTCTGCTTCTGCATCACTTAGCCCATAGCTGATCTTACACCCCAACAGCTACATCAACTTCTTGGTTTAAGTTCTGGTCACTTTATTTTTGCCTTTTCTCAAATATTTTCTCTCTCAATCTTTGGTTGTCTCTTAGATATAGTATAAAGCAAACCAAAATACCCTATTAATGCAGCATTAATAATTCCAAAAATCTTGTGAAAGCTCCTCCATACTTTATATATATAAAAAAAGTACTATAGGCCTTTCTAAGACTGAATATTGCAGGGTGTTAAGTCACCTCCAACAGGTGTGATGATTAAAATTTATTCACTAGCATCGCAAGAAAACAAGACAACATCATATTGCCAAGTCTTTGTTTTTATGTATTCTGAGGTTTCCAACACAAATCATTTATTCATTTTCCCATCACCAGGCACTGAGATATTACGTATGAGCTATTTTGTTCAAGGCATCTCGCCTTTCTTATTACTCACTACATTACCTACTTAGTTTACAAACAAGTAAAAAAAAACAGAGAGAAACATACTGCTACCAAACACAGCTGAATTAAAACCAGAAGTTGTCAGAGTTTCTTGAGGGACAGGGGGTAGAAGCACCAAAAAAAACAAACTACTCCAGGATGTTGCTGACAAAAAAAAACATAAATACAGAAAAAAAAAATTAGGACAGTCCTAAAAATCTGCATCAGTTGCAGTATTCTCCTCACACCACCTACCTTCAGCCAGGTGAGGGACAGCACCTCACAGAGCTCCTCACTATGTGGTATTTCCTTCCTACAGCTCCCACATCAGACACTCACAAATCCAATTCAGACCCATTTTTGGATTGAGACAAGCTTCTCAACAGCATTTTCTGAATAATTACTCATTTGTAGTTACCCTTATCATGGATTTCTGTACTCCACTCGTAGGTCATGCCTTTTGCACTCTCTCCTTCTGAGAGGGCTGATATATTCTTACTCCACACTACTGATTATTTGAAAACATTCAAACCAGATACATAACCTTAACTCATTTTAAAGAAAAGCAGCACATTACAACAGCTGACATGTTTGCCAGTAACCCTGCAGTACTATTCCTTCCTTAAGGAGAAAAGAAAACATCTGAAATAGACATACTTAATATATGTTACATACTAATAGATATCCGTTGGTATCAAATTTATCTTTACTAGACTACAGTTACAGTAGTGATATATACCACAAAGAGCTAAAGAATGCTTAGGAGGATTAAAATATCCTGAAAATTACATACAGCAAGGGTTATCTGACATAATATAGCAGATTATTTTTGCATAAATACCATAAATGCTTTCCTGCTATTTGAATAAACAGCTCTAGGGATGCTTTTTAAAATAACACTTTTTAAGAGTCTGCATTTGTTTTGAGTAATTATAAATCATTTTTTTTAAAAAAAGGATATTTTAAAGATACTGAAATACAACTTCTGTGGGGATTTACAAGCATTGTTTCAAGATCACTTTTAGAAAATGCAGTATCGACTGAGATTCATTTCAAAAAATACCACTAAGTCTCATTTCTACTAGTTAGACATGATCTCTACGGCACACATTACAGACCTCAGGGTCTCAATGGATTTCCACAGTCGCATGTAATTGCTGTAAGCAAGCTTTTACACCCAAGCCTGCAACTCCTAAATCCTTCTGTACAACAAATCAAACGTCTTCCTATGTTTTTATTAAAAAATAAAAAATAAAAAAAATTATGTATCTATATATAAATAGAAAGCCAAACTAATCCCCCTGCAATCTCCTAAACATGACAGTGTAGATTATATTACAGTTCCCAATGCCACTCCCCAAGGAATTATTTTAGTAACAAAGATAAACTACAGAGAATATCTAACTCCAGTAGATTCAGTCTTGATGGCAAGGCTTGAGTGAAGAAGAAAAACCCAGACAAAATGGCAAAATAGAGCCAAATCCTTCAGAGCAGTACTTGGTCACAGAAAAGTTAGCTCTATTTGTGTGAAATGCAATTACCAGAAACTCACATGAAACCAGTTGTACTAGATAAATGCATCAGTTTTCAATTTAGTCACTCAAGGCTGAACGTGTGACTGCCATACAAATCTCACTTAGCATATGAATGGGAAGGCTCAGGCAGGGCTGCAGCGCTCACATTTGCTGAAGGAGATGCAGAGATTCAGGCAGGGGAGGCTGTATCCCCATCTCCCACAGTCACCCTGTGGGATGTGGCTCAGGTTAGGCTGGAATTACATTTGCAAATGAACTGGTGCATCAGGAACAGATCACTAGATTGAAATAGTTAATGTGTGGTGGTTTTAACCTGGTCAGCAGCCAAACACCACACAGCTGCTCACTCATCCTCCCTGACCCAGGAAATGAGAGAATCAGGAGGGTAAAAGTGAGAGAACTTGTGGGTTGAGATAGAAACAAATTAATAACTGAATAGCAATAATAATAACATTAATAATGGAATATACAAATGAGTGATGCAGAGTGCAATTGGTCACCACTCACCGACCAATGCCCAGCCCATTCCCCAGCCAGCCATCCCAGAAGAGAAATCACAATCCTGGAAAAGCAAGTGAGTCCTTTCCTCATTTACATCCTGAACATGATTTTTTAGGATATGGTATATCCCACTGGCATAGCCAAATGGGAACTGGGGTCTGCTAATTTTACTATGCTCCCCTCCAGCTTCTTCTGCACCTGCAGACCAGCAAAACGTGGCAAGTTGGAAAGTCCTTGATTTCCCAGCAACAACCAAAAACATCAGTGTATTGTCAACATTTTTCTCATACCAAATCCCAGACTGAAACCAAAACACAGTCCTATTCTAGTTACTAAGAAGAAAATTAGCTCTGTCCTAGGCAAAACCAGGACATAATGCCAAGTCCCTGACACCTACACTACACAGACAATTCAGATGGTTTATTTCACTATAGCCAGTACCCTGAAACAACTGTCACCAACACACAAATGGTTTACAGCTCTCTGCAGGATCAGCCATTGGTTCAGACCCTCTAACATCCCATTAAGAGTGGCAGGATGGTCTTAAGTCATACCTCCTTTGTGCCTAAATAGTTCAAGGTTACTGAAGGGAAAGGCCTCATCCGTCCTGTGGTCACATGTGTATGGTTACACTCAATATTATTCTATCTTCTAATAACAGTAGTGGTAGGTAGGAACAAACGGGAACATCTGCAGTAAGATGATGACTTTTTAAACACACGCACCCTCAAGAAAAATCAGCATGTACATGTTCAGATCATTTACCTACAAGAATTACATCAAAAGATCAGCTGGCTTTCTACTTCAGAGAAAACCTTCACTATGAAAAAGCTTTCGCATCCTGCACATACACACAGACCCAAACAAATCACTCCCAAACAAAATTTCCATGCCAGGCAAAGCTTATGGTTCCAGAGCCTGATCTTGTAATTGGGGCCTTCAGTAAACTAGAGAGAGCGATGCCCAATTTCACAGACCAGTCATGGTGAAATGAAAGAAATTTCACAGTTTTATTCTGAAAACAAGGAGCAAAGGGAGAGAGGTTTGGTGGGCTATTTTATTTTTTAAATCTACTTACTCATACACATAGTGCTGATTTTTTTTCTGCAGATGTTTTAAGATATAGCTGAAGGGAGTACAGAGTAAAAGAACTTTGTGGATGCAGAAAGCACGTAGCAAGTAGGTGACTGCTTTGGGGATGTAAGAATTGCCACACTAAATTAGGCCAGTGGTCCAGTCTGACAAAAGCCAGTCTACCACGCAGAACAAGGAGCTAGAAACACATATTCACCGTGTTCTTCTCAATCCCCTTGTATTTGGCTTTGTCCTGACGCCCATTATTTCAACATCTGAACACATCCCATCTCTTCTGTACATGCTAGCAACATAAATCTCTTGGAAACTTCAAGGATGCAACAGATAAAAGCGGTGTATGTGTTTTTCATTAAAGAGGACAGAGGGGTAACTGATAACGTGAACACTACGGTAGCAGAAAAGCTTTAGCAAAGCAGAAAAGTTTTGCAACACTTCCTAAGAACAGTCACACTGGATTTGTATGATCTCCTCTACGTATCTGGCCACAGCCACATACACAGATGAAAACATTTCTTTGGGATTTTATTCTATGTGTTGTCAAGTACAATTTGCCAGAGAATATATAGAGGCTCCTCTGTAAATCTTACCCTATAAGAGAGTAACAGACCTGTCCTATCTGTCCTGTTAATGTCCTGTTTTGCCCTTCGCAGGGCAAAGGAGATCTCGTAAACCCAGCGAAGCACTGAACACCTCTGGGGAGCCTGCACAGCAGGGAGAGAAATCACTGCTTTGCATGGGCAAGAACTTAGGTACGCACTCACCTTCCTCAAACACAGCACATTCCTGAGGCTGAGAGACAACAAGGGTCCACCAAACGATGGAGTTTCTAGGGCCAAAGGTGGGGTTTCAGCTTGAAGGCAGTTCCCCACTCCCCTATCCCAATAGCACAGCCATTAACTGCTTTGCCCAATTCCAGTGCAAACTTCCATCCTTGTGATCAGGAACATCCCTGTCATATTGCTTTATGGTGTCAGTATCCCATACTAAGGGAAGTGGTACTGATTTAAAGGCAACTGGTTTGGTAGGGGTTTTTTCATTTTGTTTAGATTTTTGGGGGGGGGTTGTTTGTTTGTTTGAAGATTAACAAGCCCAACCACCACAGAAACCGTTGGCAGTGAAGATGCCAAGAAAAATATTTCATATTTCACGTTTCTTGCCAAGGTATATTTGCACACTATGCCTTCCACAGCAAACTTGGAGCTGCAAAGATCTTTTTTCTTTGGCCCTTCAAAGTTTGATTGCTACATCCAGTATGAAAGCTCAACAGGAAGCCAGGGTCCCTGTGGCAGTTCTTGAAGACACTGGCAAACTTGCACACCAAAACCTGCAGCAGTGGAAACTCCTACATGCCCACAGTTATAATAGCAACATTTGATATTTGGAAGATCTTCATGGAAAAATGTCTTTTTCCTAATTATTGTAGGGAACTGTAGTGTTTTGGTTTGTTTTGGGGTTTTTTTTAATAATTTTTCCTGTAGCCAGCCAAGAACAGAAAATGCAAGCATCAAGCCTCTAAGTATAAGTCAGAAAATATTTAAGTGGGAAGAGATTATTTTTGCAAACTCTCCCCACTCATTTCCAAATATGCAAGCTATCCTTATAGTTCCTTGGGAGTCTCCAGTGGGTAACTACGTGTTTGAGTACAATGAAGTGTCACAGCCAAGAGCAACTGCTGATCTTCCTTCATCAAAAATCATGAATTACATTTGGATGCGATCCAACAGGCACAACTCCCAACCTTAAGGAAGCAGAATGAAGCTTGTACACAGCATTTCTTACTGCGTTACAGATCCTGGGCATTTGTGACTAACCACAGCAGCTTTCTTAAGGACTTTGTTCTTAGATCCAATGTGACACAATCAGATAAACTAAGCAGTTACTGCCTTGGAAAACTGCCTGAATGTTTGCAGAGATGGGTCAGGTGCTATACTGGATCACATCAAACTGCCAGTATCCACCTGCTGGTGGGTAAAAAGCAGTTAGGTGAGCAGCACAACTGAAGGAGCCTGTTCTCCCACAGGTATTCGGTTCATACCGGATTCTTTGGTTTCTAAAAGGGGCGAGCTCACATCAGACTTTTCTGTAGTTGAGCATCTCTCTTCTGTACAGATTTTCTGGTATCTGGAAAAGGCTGAGCTCCCACTACAGCATTTCTCTTAAATGGAGCACTAACCTGGTCTCATTCCTCTAACCTAGAGTATGTTTTCAACAAACTTAGAGAAATTGAGTATTTGTGACACTATGACATCTTTGTCCTCTTTGTGCAACTAGACAACTTGTTTATAACTTAAGGGCACACAGAAAGCTCTATTTCTTACACTGAATCTAGAGGAAAGTTTCAGAGACGTCACAGAAGTCCTGGACCAAGTACTACAACTAAACAAACTGACAAATAGATTGCAAATGACAAGAACAAGATGACAGGAAGGGAAATTTTGAAACCCACAACATTATACTGGGGAAAAAGCAGCTGAAGTGCTATTTGTAAACGGTAGCAACAGGAGTTTCCCAGATGTCACTAGCATTACAAGTTTTTGCTTACACACCAGTAGAAGAAAGCACATTTTTATCACAGGCACAATCACCTTGTTTCAACAGCACAAGAGATTCAGTTGAACCCACACTGTAACCCAGCTCGTGCCCAGGTGACAGCAATAATATGCAGCTATTCCAGTCAATGGCAAGTATCACCCACACCCTTACATCAAGGTGCAGATCTTCAGCACTGGCATCCCCAAATATTCCATTGACTGATAAGGCCTCTCAAATGCCAGTGCACAGAGTAAACAAATTAAATGCTGGACTGTCAACAGAGCTGTACTAAATAGGGTGTGTAATTCAGCAGTGTGCAAGTGCACTAGCACTACAAGTATTCCTGATCCGTTCCTTTCCAACACCAATTAATTCCATTTGTTAATGACACTGCAGAATAACCCTTCTGCTCTACAAAAACATGAAGCTGGCTAATGGTCCTGATTTTTTCAATATGTAGGAAAGTAGTGGCTCTGTAAAAGATAGGACAGACCCATCTGAACACTCAATGGCTAGCAGCTACTAATATCTAACTCAACTTCCCCACACCCTGCCAACTATTCAAGCTACATCCTCTTGACTCCTGTTTCTCCAGATACCTACAGACTGCAAAAGAGAACGGGGTTGGGTTTAGGTCTTGTCAGGTTTTTTTGTTTGGTTGGGTTTTTTTATTGGATCTCCACACACACTGCCAGGAGCTGAAATAAAAACTCCCATCGTTGTGCTCTACATCTCAAAGCTGTTCTGGGAACTTTGGACAAACATCGACACTAACTGCCAGAAAAATGAAGATGAATTGCAGAATTCTGCCTTCACTTCTCTGGCTGACAGTAACCTTTCGTCTTTGATAAGAAGTGAAGGAACTGGACAAAAGATGTAGGGAGAGGAAAGAAGGGCGAAAGAAGCTTTTTACAGATAGCAAACTCTTCTGAAGGATCCAAAATTGAGGAAAACCTGCCTTCTTCCTGCAGACAAAAGCAGCAGCACAATGCTCAGTCAAAGGTGTGATCTGTAAGCCTCCAGCATCGTGACTAGAGCACAGTGCACAACAAGAGCCAGAAATTATTCATTACCTTCTTCCTTGGATTCATTTTCTTCCATCCATTTCATTATTATTTGTGTTATGACACTATAAAAGCTTCAGTCAAGATCAAGTTTTCTTTCCTCTAGTCACGAAGAAAACAGACAAGCAAGAAAAAGGAAGCTCCATTTACTGTCATTTCACAGACTGGAAGCTAAGATGCACAGAACGATGGACAAGTCCAAGCAAACTCAGCTTGTGGAAAAGATGGAAACCTGAATGTAGATGTCCTGAGAGAATCAAGAGAAAAGCTGCATTTTGCACCTCATTTTGCTGCAGGAAGTAGAAAGAGTTTTGAAAAAGCGATAAATACTTTTGTCTGCTAGTCCACTGATAGCACTTGTGCACTAGAAATAAATTATTTCTTTGGCTACTACATAGTATTTTCAAGTAAAAAGTTAAGTGGTTGGTTTTTTTTGGATGGTTGATTTTAGTTTGTTTGGAAGCTATTGGGAGGTGGAGGGAACAAGAAAGGAAGAGAATAAAATTACATCCATTTCAGCTCAGAAAATGGAGAATTCAGATCTTCTTGAATGGGGATTGAAAATGAAGACTTTTGTCCTGTTCCAATCTATCCCTGCTTCTGCAAAGCTGAGCAACTGCAGTTCAGACAGAACTATAATAATTTTCTTGACTGCAATGTTCAAGATAGCTTTAATTGCAGATAAAGTTCAAATAAAGTGATAGAGATAGGTAAGTGCATTAAGGGAAGAAAAAAAAAAAAGCAACAAGATGCCTCCATTTCCTACCACTTCCTGTACAACCATCACCAAAGTATCAACTGATGACACTGCACAAAGGACACTAAGCAAGCGACCTGCTTTCTGAGAAACTGTCTGAGAACGGACTTGGGTTTGTCTGCACAGCTGGAACAAAGGCTAAAGATTTTCAGATGATACCCATCCTCCTTCCTGTCCCATGTGGATATTCTCCAGCATCAGGTGGCTTTTAAAATACAAAAATCTGGAGCCATGAAAAGCTATTATTTCAGAAAACTTGTAAGGTAGTCTAAAGGTAGGGTAAACCAGAAACCTCGGGGGAAAATAGGGTTTTTATTCAAGGCTGTCTCATCACAGAAGGATGTTCAGTTTTGTGGATACAATGCTGCAAAGGAACCAGAAACCTGTGACACAATCCAAACACCTTCAGCAGGCTTTAAATCAAATCTAATTCCGTCACCAGTTCATGTACCTCTTTCAGCAACTCCATCTCTCCAATGCAGTTTCCCCACTTGCGAAATATGAATAATTATATGGACTTTATCTGAGTGCTATTATGAAACCAAGACTAACATTTCTAAAGTGCTTTGAGATCCCCGAGCAGAAGTTGCTATAGAAACATACCTAGTGTATTATTAATTGTGATGAAGAAACTGAAAATGTAACGACTAAGTATTCATGTACAGAGCAGGAAATCCTTATCTGAGCTCAGCAACAGTATAGAAATAAATTAATCTCATATATACTTGTATTCATGTGAGATACATGTGATCCACCGGTGATACATTAAAAAGTAAGAGCCTGTAGCAATAAATGAAATACTGTAAACTACTGTACTCAGGTTCTGTTCAGTACATGAAGGCTCTAGTAACCTGCTTTTTGGTCAAAAAAAACCCCCCAAAACCCACAGACCTGCCAGCCCCATACTAGTGATCTCTAGCACTTTGTATCAAAGTAGCCAACTAACTGTTTTTATCAAAGTAGCCATAGAACTGTTTTAAGTCCCAATGATGGTTGGCATTTCTACACAGCAAATGGATCACTGTAAAACAAGTTTCCTCTCTCTCATTTCAGTACATGGATAGACCCAAGAACGCAGTCGTTAATGCTCAGAACTCCTAGTGCTGGACGGAAGAGCTGAAATTACAAACATCTCCATTGCCACTAAGAGCTGCCAGTTTATTCACAGGATGAAGAGTCTCCGACTGTAACAGCATGGATACGGTGGCATTCAAGTGTGTTTGACAGCAAATTCAGAGCAAGAGAAGCAAAGAGGAAAAACAGAGACAAGATTCAGAGTGGATTCTGTCATTTTTATAAGTACCAGGCACCTCTGTCTTCACAATCGCAGAGCATTTTTCAATTCTCACATTAGCAATCCAACACATGGGTGAGGTAGATGAGTGCAACTTTCTTATACATATGGAAAACTGATGCTGAGACACATCAGGCACAATTTTCAAGGTCTATTATTTTCATTTATTTAATTCTAAGTACAAGTGCTCAAAAGACAATCAAATTGAATGTTAATGGGATATGATATGAACTCCTGTGCCTGAAGATTTTTAAAACGTCAAAGTAACTTCACAGCCAAGAGAAAAATAAACTTGGACTCTAACTTTCTGGATCTTTATTCCAGCTGTTTTCTTCCTCACTTCCTTGGCTTGGAGGCTGAAGTCCCAATTAGACCATGAACACTGGAATGGCTAAACAGACAGTAAACTTAAAGGGTTCCACACAGCTTTGTATTCTACCAGCTAAGACACCAGCAGATGACAATGAAAAACTATCAACACCAAACTAGTAACAGATCATCCAAAACCAAAGAGGTAAATGGACACAGCCCTGCTCCTAACAAAGCCAACAACAAAAGATGCCACTTAATTCCAGAGCAGCAAATGACCAAATAATTACACAATTTACGTTCACCCTATTGTTTTAGATATTTTTTGGCTGAGCTTTTGCCTTGAAACCAAACTATATTTTTCCTCCCCAAGTCCAAAACTGTTTATCAAAATTCTCCTTAAACACTTTGAAAAAAGCAAAACCATCAAAGCTGTAAAATGACCTTAGCAATGCCAGATGCCACATACGTGACAGGCTCATGCTGAAAATTAGAATTCTTTTAAAAATGGGTGCATTTTCAAGGCTAAATATGCTTTTGAGAGCCCCAGATTCTACATATAGTGAAGAGTTAGCTACTATTATTACATATATGAGGAAACCTCTAGCCTTCTCTGTGTCCCTGTCTCTGTATCTGTGTCCCTTTACATTATGCAAACAAGGTACATCTAAATACTCATGGCATTTATCATATAGCTACTGCTGAACTGCACACCTTACTTTTATCTGTTACCTAATAACTGAGCCTTCCTACATTATTTGAATTAGTAGTTTTTAACAGGCTTTCATATTTACAATAAAGAATTTTTTTTCCTCAGTGCAACTGCAGACATTTAAAAAATAAAGTGATTTTTGGAACAATTTAACATTTTATTCTTTCCCTTTACATGGAAATAACTTTTAAGGTCATGTATTAAAAAGCTGTATCTAATTAAAATGAAGTTTTACCTAAATTTTTATGAGCCGTGACAATGGTGTAGAGGGTCATAAATTACCTGATCAGTGAGCCTGAGAACAAAAACTTACTTGCATCTCTGGTTCAGCCATTATCATTAGTATAAAACTAAAAAAGTTAATCTCCAATACACTGCAGTTCTGTGGGCTGAACTACCATCAAACGGTGGAAGGGGCTTCTGCATAGCTAGAGAAGCAATGGTAATTAGCAGAATGCTTTTTTTGGTTCACTAATTAAAATAACAGTGTTCTAAAAGATGGTGCCCCATCTGGAACTGCAAAAGGTTTTCCAAAAAGTGAATATAAAACTGGCATACAAAACTCAGCATCTTTCCAAAAAGAGTTTAAATGGGTTTGGTAGGGTTTTTGTTTTGGTTGTTGTTTGGTTTATGGTTTTGTTGTGAGTTTTTTTTTTAAGGGGGAAGTGTTTTGTTGTTTGGTTTGGGGTTTTTTTTTGGGGGGGAGGTTGTGTTGTTTCGTTTTATTTTTTTAATTATTTAAAGGCTTTCATGTACATACAAGTAGCAAAATTTTCTATTTTCTAGCTGCACTTTTTGTGTTGCAAAGACCCCCTAAAGTGTTTGTATTATTGTGACCAAACCCAGGCAGAATGCAATCTTAGCTAACCCACTCCTCCAGGCAATAGGCTACATCTATAAATCAGCTTTCTACCCTCGTCCCCCACAGATCAATGTCACATGCAACAGCTCTCTAGGGAGCAGCAGGGAAGCCAAGCTGGTGACCATGTTCAAACACTGCAGTAGGTTATTGAGCAGTGCTGGTAGGTGCCACAGTCCAACAAAACTGTTATGATTCCCCAACGTA
>NW_010326033.1:43157-78702 GCF_000700745.2 Antrostomus carolinensis
CGGTTCATCAGGAAAACAACAGCATGAGACTGCTTCCCTATCACCTTACTTCAGAAAGAACTGCTCAGAGGTCAGCAAATCAGACAAGCAAAAGTCAAAACAAAAAAGAGAGGGAGAAAAAGGCAGTAAGGCAGTACAAGTTACCAGCATGTGATGCATAGATGGGAAAGAATATCCAACCCTTCTCCGTCAAGTGCTCTCTATAGTCTCTTACCAGGTTTTTTTATCCAGTCAGACACTGTCCTCAGATGAGCAAAATAATGAAAATTCCCTCTTCCTTTTTTGTGTAACACAAGTAGCAATTGCTCTAGTTACTCATTCACTCAAGTCCCACAAGAAGAACAGTCAGAAAAATAGGAGAAGAAAATGGGACAAACATTGCAACTTACACAGCTGAGACAGGGCGGTAAGGAAAGATGTGATAGCTTTATTACCAATATATGATAAAAGTGTACTTCAGCTTCATTCACAAGACTTCTATCAATAACTGATAAAAGTGTACTTCAGCTTCATTCACAAGACATAATCCAGACCTTAATACCATCAACTGGGAAATTTTTTACAGATTTCAGCTGGCTCCAGACCAGGCTCAGGGTGATACAGATCAAGGATGCATTCCCTAATTACAGAGCATGCTGAGGACCACCTGCAAGTAACTGGCTAGACTGAACTCCCAGTGACTTCAGCGCAAGCAGCAGATACCCAGAAGCCCATAAAGCCATCTCCTATGCATGATGCTGGTGAAGAAGTCTAGCAGAATGAAGTTATGAATCAACTCTGACTCATAAAACATAGCTTGGACATCATAAAGATAAAGAAAACACACCTTTGGTACATCTGCTGCTAAATGACCCTTCCTTCCTGCTAAAAAAAGTCAGGTGATGTAAGGGAACAGTGAAACCTTCCAGTACTTGACTGTGAGCAGCACCTCTGCAGAAACCTGCTGGACCTCGCTGGCCTGACAGCAGTTTCTCAGGTTTGTGCTCGTGTTTCCTCTGGTTTGGCTCAGTCCAACGCACAGGCGGTGCTGCTTAATGCTCTGCAAGAGGCTTTCAGTTCTTGCTTAACAAAGCTTTCCTCCCACATGTCATATGTATTCAGGCTACAGTCTGTTTATCTAATATCTCCCTCTTTCTCTCTCTCTCTCCCTCCCCCTCCTTTCCACGCCCTCGTCCCCAGAAGAGAATAACCATAATGTGCCTATCGCTTGCAGAAACAGACAGCTCAGCTCCCCCTTGCCATCTGGTCATACTTTGGTCTCTCAGCTGTCGTCAACATATGAATCCCGTTGTTTTGACTAGTGGGGTCCCAAGGAACAAGCAACAGTGCAGATTGCAGGGAATCAGGATGCCCTTTTCTCTTTCCTTAAACCCAAAAAGCAACCCACATAATTAGAAAGTGAAAGAGCATTTGTGAAAGGCAATAGAAGGCACAATCCTTCTACCTTTGCGTATGCGACGGGGATCCTGACAGACAAACGGGGCTATTCTGTAACTCAGCAAATTCATACATTTAGTTTGACTTAACTTCCAGACACATTTTGCTGCCTTCATCACCAGCACATGACCACCCCATCCTGCTTACTCCTTAACCTTCTGCTTACTCCTTAACCTTTTATCTGTCTAAAATAAATAAATATAGAAATAAAAACCAAGCTCCAACAAAAGGCAAAGGTAAATATATAAACCCTTCATCCATAAGAATTTATCTGCCAAAACCAGAAGATTTTGAAAGATAACTCAAAGTTTGTGCTGATTGGTAGAATGGGTGGGGAGGAGATTAAAAAAAAAGAAAAAAAGAAAAAAAGAAATGAGGTGAGGTTTTATGAAATATGTGCATTTCTACAAAAGGGAAATGGTTAATATTATTTCTAGGCTAGAACAGCATTAGAAGTTTAAGAAGTATGTTGATAAAATTAAAATGCCCTTTTTTTTTTAATACAAAGAATCAAAGATGGTTTATCAGCCCATGTGCTTGAAATGTCACAGAAGCAGCTGGCTCTGAACCATTCGGCAGCATTAAGGAACACAACCGCACCAAGGTCGTAGCAAAATGACCAGCTTGCACACCCTTTCTTGCTGAAATGGAGTCAGTGGAACTCCCAAAAGGCATCTGAACCCTTCCCTGATAATTCTTCCGTGGGCTCAGAACCCAGCATCTGAGATAGCAACAAGCAAGCACAGAATGAATCTTTGTGCTTGGATTGGGAAGACAGAAATACGCATTTAAAAACTTAGATCAGTGTCTTATTAGTAAGAACTTTGAAGGACTGCTTTGTTTTTCCATAATCCATTTGGGACAGCTCTGTGAAAGCTTCCCAAAATCTGTTTCTGAATTGTATACTTTTCAAAATTCAGGTTTTATGTAAACAAAGTTGCTGTTCTCCCACTGTATCACTAAAATTATTCACCTTGTGATGTTTTATTCACGTGGGAGAGCGTCTTGTGCTCTAACATTTCAACACATGCAGGTTCATTAGTCTAGCAACCGCTATATAGCTGAACCTTTGTCTGTGAATATGTAAAAGTTATTATATCATAAAACATGCAAACAGAGAAATGAAGCAAAAAGGTAATTTTAAATTATATTCACATAAATCACTCCATTTTCTCTCATGTAGCATACAGTCAGAAAGGTATCATGAAGCTTTGCCAGAGCAGCAGCTGGATGGCACAACAAGTCTCCCTCCAAAGATGCACTGACCATTGGAGCCCTTTGTCTCCCACACCCACACAACCAAAGGTGTTATCACAAGTAGCTCTGTGTCAGCTTTCAAGATTCAAAACGTGATCAAGAGTTCAACTTTTAACAAGTAACATCACTGGACTTGTATCTTGCATCGATATTTTGGCAGGTATTCGCCTACCTGAGCACAATTACAACAGCAGCAAGGAGCAGCACAGGCCTCGGCACCGGTCGGGTGGTTTTGATCCAAATACTTAAGTTCTGGGCAAGTTTATCCAGCCCAGGTCTCTCATGCCATTGCTTCACTCTGTATGTTGCTGACCTTGTAAGATGAAAAGCAGTTTAAGGATGCCTACAGACTGCAGTCATAGCTCCTCTGGCATGGCAGGTGCACTGTACATTGCATAAAAAGCACTAAAAATTTGCAGAAGTGGAGTGTCATGGAGACTACAGGCAGGGAAACAAGCTTAAAAAATGTTTTGGGTGGGTTTTTTTGTTTGGGTTTTTGTTTTTTTGGTTGTTTGGGTTTTGTTGGGTTTTTTTTTTTTCAGATTGCTCCAATATATTAGCAGAGCATCAGTCAGAAAAAAATATACTACCACTGCCCATATGGTACCTGTTTTAAAACTCAGATGAATTCACAGAACAACTGTCACAACCACTATGAGTTAAAACATGAATACGTAAAAAAAAAAGAAAATGTATCAACTATTATCATCTCCTTCACTAAGTGCAACAAACAACATGTAGAGCAAAAAATATGAATCTTCTGAATTCCAAATACTGCCTAGGGCTGCCCGAGGTCTGGTGTAACATACAGCAGCCCAGAGTTCTGGCGAGTTCCTACCACAGATCAGCCTGGCACTGGAAGGAGTCATGCCATCGAGCACGCTGCCCGGGCAGGGGCCAGTTCCACAGCCACAGGGCATGCCCTGCTCTGTATTCAGCAAGATTCCTTAACACACCTACTTTTAATTTCCCACAAGAAACATTTACAATGCCCTTCACTAGTAGAGCAGAATGACCTTTAATTCACATAAAATATATATTTATGTACAGTTACTTATATCCATTTATATACAACATATTATATCTCACTATAATATTTTTCAGACCGTTTTTCTTAATCTATGCTGGTTTATGATTAGCTGTAAATCCCCCAGGAATTTTTGATCTAAATTAAAACACCACAAGTCTGAGAGGAACACTCCGTCTCCTTACAGATAAACCAGCATGTAACCCCACTTCTTATCTGCCCGGTGCAGCAGCCTCTCCCAACCTTCTGTACAGTCAGAAAATACATTTCTTATCTGTACAAAGTCAAGCCTCTGACAAGGCTCTTCCCCTTTCAAATGTCACCATCATTCCAGTCACCTTTTTCTCTCTCCCTCCCCCTGCCTCTTGTCATTTACTAGGAAAACATTCTCTGAGAACTATCAAAAACTGTCGTGACCCCCAAATCATATATGTGGGGAGCACTGTCCTCTGCTTTTAGTGGTTCCCCACTTTCTCACCAGCACCAAACAGCAAAGCACAATGAAGGACCCTCAGTCATTAGCCTCTTGGGCTAATTTGTGGGTGGCAACAGTAACGCAGTAGAGCTGGCTGTCTTCACAGAATCTACTCACACTAATCGAGATATTTAGGTTCACAACTCTTCATTAAGACATCCTTAAATAAGCAGCCAATTTGCCTCTCAGACTGCTTTGGTATAAACCAACATTTTACTGCAGGGGGTAGAAGACACATTTATTTCCAATGGAACTCATAACATGAAAATTTAATATCAAAGCAGCACATGCAATTCAGAATGACTGGAAGGCTATTCTCAAAATACACCAAGGATCAAAATGTGTAAACCAAGCAACTCGTCAGTCCTAAAAATAAGAAGAGCATAAGCGGGCTGATCGTTCTTCAGAGAACACGGTGCATTTGGCAGAGCACTAGTGGGAACCTTGCTTTTCCAGCTGGCTGCATGACACCTGGCTCAGATGAGGTAAGTGGGAAGGGGGAGAGGATTCCAATTTCCAAAGCTGCCTTTAACCATTCAGGATGACAACTTATCGCATGTTTTTGAGCACTCAGAACTGAGTTTTCCTCATGCAGCTGTAACTTACTGCAAGTGAACATAATTTGCATGTAACAGGCAGTAGTTCTGGAATACCTAACTTCTCTGTAATACAGCTCCCACCCTTTTCAATCCCTTTTCTTCCATCCTTTAAATCTCCAAAGCAGTTATTAAAAAATTACAGCAGTGAAAATTTAGATATCACAATGATTAATATCAGCATAATGGAAGACTGTTGGTTGGGTAGTTTAGGACACTCAAGTTTAGAAACTGTTAAAAGGTATTTTCAAGCCAGAACAAGTTCTCCAGGAGCAATATATTAAATTACAGGCTGCATACCAAAAGTCACAAAGTAGAGCTGCCAGCAAGTGCTATTCTGCAGTGAGGATGTCTGTATCTTTTTTTTTTTACAAATAAAATATTAGGTGGAGAGATCAAATCACAAAGCCTTTTGGCAGAAAACATCACTGTGTTAGTGATAAACTTATCACCTTCAGTGCCGCACAGGTCAATGCAGAGCTCAGATGACCCCTGTGGAAGCGGATCTTCCCGAGTCTCATTATTCAGAGACTGTTGCTTTAAAGCAAATTACAGAGTGAGGACATTTCTGCTATATAACCCAGATCCAGGTCTGATGACAGCCTGATACACTGCAGCAACTAGCACCTTTGAGACCTTCAGGAGATTGTCAGAAAGATGTCAGTAGACCTTTAAGGACTATTTTGCAGAGTCATTCCAAAGCTAATGGCACGCTCTCTCCTCCTATGAAAGCTCTTGTGTAACTGGCTGACGAGAATCAGCTGCAAATGAGAGAGATGATTTTATGTCTCATTAATTTTGAAATTTTTAAGATGTTTTTTAATACCAAGCAAATCAATAACCTGAGTGTTATGCCTCTCTCTCCTTTTCTTCCATCGTTACTGATATTCTCAGCTGTGCCATAATTTAGACACAATTCATTTTCATTTAGTCTGAATACCTGGATGCATCATAGTTTATCATTGCTGCTAAAACCAGTTTTCTTCATTCCTTTCAAACACTCAGTTTTTGGAGGTTTCATGAGGAAATTCAGTAAATTAAAGCTTGCATCACTTTTGCACTGCAACTGCTAGAACTGGGCTACAAACAGTGTTTTTGTGACTGCAGTCTCTCTCAACATAGAGAAATATACACGTATATAAACACACATATCCTATGTATAGAAAAATATTTAATAGATGAGAGGCTTTTAAAGCCTTGAAAGACAATGTTAAAAGCCACTTCCAGTCTATCAGTGTCTCCTCACTAACACATTCAGCTTGGAAGTGCTGGACAGTTCCTTTCCCTGGCCTGAAACCAGGATTTACCAATCTCACAGGTTTACTGCAGCAAAAAATTATACAGATGGGTTAATTCCTCAGAATCAAGAATACCACTGGGCAACTGGGAGTTGAACAAATGCAGTCCAACCTTTCACCATGCTAAGAATCCAGAAATTGTAGGTATGGTGTCACCCTGTCCATTTAGGTCAGTTTTAAACAGATATGAGTTTACAATTGGAATTAATGCTCTGTATGTGTTCAACACGGACTGACAAACAGAAACAGGAGTCTGACTAAAGGACACATCGCCTGTGAAAAACGGTGAAAAGCTTTTGTGTTCTGCTGGGCACTCAGAAGAGCCGTTGCAATTCAGAAACAATTCTTACTGAATAATGTCTTACAATAAAAGTTTTATGACAATATCTGTAGTTTGACAAAAGCACAAAAAAGGATTTAGTACACACACGCAATTTTTGAATGCATTTTTCAGAGTACCGACACTCCTGTTTCAAAATATGTGAAATGAGACACTGAAGAAAGTTTAAAATTGTCAGTTATTTGTATTATGGAAATATTTAGTAGAGGAGGGAATCAATATGCAAGGATGTGGGTGTTATATATATATATATATACATATATATATACATATATATATATACACACACACATTTTGCAAGAAAAAAAAATACATTTCTTTTTAAATGACATTTTCTGGCCTCTGGCAGTACTTAATATCCATGAAGTTTAATATTCAGAATGCAAGTTTCTCAGGGTAGCAACTGCTCAGCCAGGATGCAGCTCCCTAAGAGAGTGGCTCCCAAGGTATTTAGATGATACGAAAACAATAATCATCAGACGTTTATCTCAGCTTCGTGAATTCATTCTAGATCTCTGCTGCTTGAACAGCTGAAAAACACAGTAAGTGTTCAAGAATGATGTGAGAAATGAAGATGTAACGATTTACACTATCAGCCTGTGCCAGAGATCATCCTTTACAATGTATTCATGTTACAATATGATTTGCTATGACCTTTCTATACATTGCATAACGTTGATAGGAATTTTATTATAATCACATTACAGAGCTGTGCTCTAGCCAGGTGTCCAATTATTCAGTTTCTGATATTCCCAGAATGCCCAATAACTCCTACTTCAGGAAGGGTCACATACCTCCAGCAGAGGGGAGGACTGGCCCCATGGCTGGAATACACTCAGTGTTATCAGCTCAACATGCCTTGCTCCTGTCTACAGAGGTGCAAGTATAAAGTTGCCCAGAATGGCAAAAATGTAAGCAAGTCTACATATACCATAAGAAGCGTGACTGCTCAGCCTCACATAGTTCTTCTCCACATATTTCCTTTGTTTTCAAGACAGCTATTGCTCCTGATCCATGACATATAGACAGAAGCAGAATCTCTCCCCTGGTTATCCAAACTGGATGGGAGCGTGGCTTGACTTTTAGGAATCTTCATAGACTTCCTCCATCATTTAAAATGAAGTGAAAAAGAAAGTCAACCTGCTTTCCACCAACATTTGCCACAATAACAAATAAATGCCACCACTGCAGGAAGTAATAAGGATCTCAATTCAAGAACTAGATGTAATTACAAGTTTTGCAGTTGCTCCCATGGACTTGCAGCCAACATGAGCAGCAAGCCTGTGGTTTGTCCTGTTCTACTTCTAAAGAAAGAAGGTATATCAGTGATCCCTTGTAAAGATTTAAGTGTCAGATTGGAAGGTGCATTCCGATGGCTCTGTCAGACTCAGTGCCATGAGGTAAGAAGGAAGATTTTACAGGAATCTGAGTATTATTCATGCAACAAAAAGAATTAACTAGAAAGAGTATATAGTGGTATAAAACATCAAGAAAAAATATGTAGATGTAACTGAAGACTCCAAAGTTATTTAGCAGCTGTAACACTTTAAAAACTGGGGGAAGGAAACTGAAGAGCAGAACTATCCTAGCAGAACTAGCATGTTCTTTCTGTATGAACTCTCCTCTTTGAAAGGAGCACCCACTCCGGCACTCTAAGTGCATTCTGTACTGAAAGAAGACAAATCATGTTAGTTTAAAACAGGAAACTGGTCAGGAGATTCTGACCTATCAGCATTCATAAATGGCAACTGGTGAGTTGTTTTGAAGCTTATGCTGTCTCTCACGTCGTTGTCAAATCCCAAACCCAAAGAAGCCCAGCAACAGGACATCTTCTACTCTGACTATCAGTATAGCTTCTGGTAGAGCTCTAAAATATTCATAGATAAGATCTACAAAGACAGAGTCCCAAACCATAATTTCTCAATCTGACAGAATGTCTCACATCAAGAGTTAGAGATTTAAATGGTGATATCTAGCATTTTTAACTAGACTCCATGTATTTTTCACTATTGTAAAGTATTAGTTGTCATAGCCACTTCCATCTCCAAACGATAACAATAGAGATGCTCATAGCAGAACGATAAGAACATGTGCTACAGCTGGTCATACCACCAGCCAGTTTAAATTGACACTCACTTCAACAGAGCTACACTAAATTTACATCAGATAAATATATGGCTTATGGCTACTAAATCCTCACTCACCTCCTGACTTCTGTGAGAAGGGAGAGAAAAAAAAAAAGGATGCAAAATAATTTCCCAACACATGACTGAGTACACAGGAGAGCAGAAGGAATTCTAGGAAAAAAACCCCATAATTTCCCATTTTGCATCATCATAAAGAAACTGTTTTCAAGAGAAGGGTTATTCTTGAACTAAATGACTGATTCAGCCAACTTTCCTTACCACACAAGCACACAGCACAGCTTTGCATGGAAAAACAGATCATCGCTGAAACTACATAAAAGCATCTGTGTTGAAGGCCAGCTTCTCTGTTGCAGCTCACCTCTACTTAGAGAGGAAAATAAGCTTCACAGAGAAGTCAACTACAGCTCCCTTCCTGTGATAATCAGACTGTGATAATGCAGGCAAGAGCAGGAATTGTTTTCACATATGTCACCAGATCTCTGGGGGACCTTGTATTACTGAATGACTGGCGTGGTGGAGCTCTGCTTCAGCACGTGTTTTGATTCTACAACACAAAACACAAGGCCAACGCAAATAGCAAGGCCTGCACAGGAGCCAGCTCCAGCAGTGGGACACCGCTACTGGAAACACAGACTTTTCACTACCACAGGGAATTTCCAAAAAGAATTGAAATGAGACTACTTCACACCAAACCCAGCAGAGAATGAAGTGCCCTGAGGATGCTTTAGACCCACCCCTTATCCACACTAAGGAAGAAGTGGTGAAACCCTTGAGGTCTTCCTGAGTCACGCCTTCAGCAAGTCTGAGGGGCAGAACCAGCAGGTCCAACGTGACGTGCACAAAAGGTTTAATTAATAATGGCTACGCTTCAGGTAAGATGCAACCCTTGCAGGAAATTAAATAAATAAATAGAATTCGGTTTGGGGACTCCTTTAGTACTTCTTTTCCCAGGCTCATATCCCATAAATAGCCCTTATACTGGCCTCCTGTTTCCACAGCACCAGCTACCCATCGGGATCCTGTACTGCTTCCCAGTGAAGCTGGGAGGCACCATCTAGAAGCAACGGCCTTTTCAGCCCTTCCAAAGTCCACAAGCCCAATTCTGACACATAAAGAACTATTTCAGTCAGTGTGGCGACTCCAAGAGGTAGGCTTCAACAGGAGAGCCTCTGATAAGGAGCTGGCATTGGTAGGAAGGCATTTTACAGTTGAAGCATGATCAGGACAAAGCTTCACAGTGCAGCACTGGAAAATAATGACTTGTATCACAATCTCATTATAAGTGAATGCATCATTTGAAATGCCAAGCCCTTTAGAAGCTGTTTTTCCAACCTTAAATCTCTAGATACAAAATAGTATTCCTGAGCATTTGCACATGATCCAGATGTTGCTGTTCTCCCCTGCGGAATCTAAATCATAATCCTCAGTTCTGATGACACAACCATTCCCCCTCAGTTACTGATTGCTATGTTGGAGCAAACAAGCACAACCTGTTTTAGTGAGCTGGAGAAGTTGATTTGGGAAACTGAAATGCAGCTTTCACTTGGCTTTCATCTAGCACCATAAATAAAAGTTAATATAAAAAGGTAACTAAGTAAGACAAACTTAGTTTAACTAGAAGAGCTTAAGACATCAGTGATTTTCTGAGTCCAGAAGTTTGTTTGCAAGGTTCTGAACTGGCTTCACACCAGACATCTTGCAGTTCTGTTTCCATATAGTGCCCACAACGGAGCGAAGAACCAGCACAGCCTGCAGACTGCTCGAAGCAGCGCACACTAACAGCTATTTCCTTTCAGCAACAATTTTTCCTAATTCTCTAGAAAGATACATCCATTTTTATTTTCCTCCTAAACATGACACGGGGATAAAGAGGCTGCAGGAGCTTCAGACACAGCACTTACTGTTTTTTTGGGGTTTTTTTGTGCTGTTTCATCAGAATGTTTAACTCATGGTGACATGCAGGATAGGCAAAGACCTTCTGATATGCAAGGTCATTACTGAACCACGAATATTATCATCAAGAACCTCCAAGTCCCTAAAATGTCATGTCAGAAGGCATCTGTCACTAGTTAATAGGAGCTGTGGATTGTCATTTAAAGGTCCTGTTTCTTTCCTCTCTCCCTGCAATTTCACAGAGATTAAAAAATAAAGGCTAATAAATAAATCAAAACAACATACACAATGGCCAGGGCGGGCAGTGGGTGAACAGACTAAGCCATGCCTTCCACAGATCCTGAAGCCAGCACTTTTGGGGCATAGAGATCAAAACAAAAGAGAGAGAAAGGAGGAGGTTGCTCATTAAATAATTATGAGTTTTAGTCTAAATTGCTAAGTAAAAGAGTCACTGCATGTTTGGCAGATGTTACTGTGTAAAACTAAATCCACTAAGATACAAGCATGTTGCTCTCTTTTTCTCCCTGCTCTACTTCATAAGCAGGATTTCCATGATCAGACAAGCATTCACTGAACAGCTGGGCACAGTTTGCCAATTTTACAGCAATCAGTGATCACTGAACCCATCAAGTTCTCTTCCAAAACCAGAAGCACCAAAATAATAATAATAAGCTTGCAGGCATGAAAAAAATCCTTCCATCTGTTCACGTTTTTACACCCTTTTTACTGCAGTTTGATTTCATTTGGGTATTTTGGGAAAATATGAAGAAGAATCATCTTCATAGCTTTGTATTTTCCTCCCTCATTTGGAGGAAGGATGTTTTATTTGGTCTGTAAATTTGTTGGTACTTTTGGTGACCAACAGAAAGGCAAATCAGATATCAGCAAATCCTCTTATATATTATGATATGCTACACTTCAAAAAAATTCCCTAACTTCTATAGAACACCAAGTCTTCAACTTTCAAAGTGGTTTGTGTAAGGATGATTATCAACATGATGGGTGATAAAACAGAAGTGTCAAGAAATGAGTCTCAAAATCAGAGATAACTAAAGAAATCAAACCTGCTAAGCTTGAGTCCAGCTGTTTGCTCACCTACCTAGAAAATCTTTCATGAATCAGCAAAGAAATGGATTTTCCTTTTAATAAAAGCAAAAAGGTAGATGGGCATAAATCAATTACTTCTTCAAAATTCCACTTAGTGTTTTAGGCTTTGGGGGAACCTTTACGGACTTGCTTTGAAAAAAAGCTATGTTACAAATAGGAGTGACAGAAAAAAACCCCACAAATCTCTCAACACCTCAGTACACTGGTTCTGACCTTTTCAATCTTGGGATATCTCAAGTGTCCAGCAGATTGCTACTTCTGTATTTTCCCTACGGTCATACTAAGATAGATCACCAGAACTACAGATCATGATACATCAAGCTTCTGGTGCACACTCTAGATATGGCAGCAACACTTAATTCAGTTCTGAAGGGGTTAATAGGGAAATTTGATCCTTTATATCGCCCTAGGAAATACACAGTACATCCCTGATTAATGTGACAGGATGCATCAGTTCATAAAGGGTGAAATTTACCCTTGCACACTAGGCTAGCACAAGACCAATACGTTACTTAAGTCCCATTTAAGCACTTAAAATAACGAAGTATTAAAGCTCAGTGGATGGACAGCACGACTGTAGATGAAATTCAGTGTCAACAAATGCACAAGAGAAAGAATAATGCGAAGTAGTAATACACATTTCTGACTCCCAGCTTAACTGGAGTCATTCAAGAAAAGACTTACCATTACTTCAGACAGCATAATAAAAACATCAACTCGATGTGCAGAGGTAATCAAAAGTGACAACAAAATGTTGAACAACGAAATAGAAAATTATACTTGAGAATGAGATAATGCCAATGTATAAATCAATAATGCATCCTCAATTGGGATACCGACCTCAAAAATGCACAGCAGAAATAGGTAACATTAACAGACATGAGGATGATAAGGTAGAATGAAAATACGCAGGTTGATGGTTTTGAAGACCTGAGTGTAAAGAGACATGCTAAGGAACACTAGAGAAACATGATGATGAAGGTTATAGAGATGATATATTAAGAATTACTCCTTTTCTTATACCAGGATGTGTGTTATCTCAGCAAAGTAAACATTAACAAAGTTAATGGAAGTAAAAGGAGAAGGAAGTAAAAGGAGAAGGAAGTAAAAGGAGAAGGAAGTAAAAGGAGAAGGAAGTAAAAGGAGAAGGAAGTAAAAGGAGAAGGAAGTAAAAGGAGAAGGAAGTAAAAGGAGAAGGAAGTAAAAGGAGAAGGAAGTAAAAGGAGAAAAGGGTTTTGGTGCTCCTTTTCATTCATTTGGAGGTTTGCACAATATACAATCACATATATCTGCAGTACAGAAGGCTATTTGGAATAGATTCATATTCCTATATTGGAATAAAAACCAACCAATAGATAAGCTTTGACACATTCAGATAGAAGGCAATTACTAACCAACAGATACTGGAGGCAAAAACACCCCCAAACTAATCTACTACTGGTGATGTGATTCTGAATTACATCAAATGTTGTGAGTGGGAAGGGACCCACAAGGATCATCAGTCCAACTCCTGTCCCTGCACAGGACAATCCCAACATTCACACCATGTCCCTGAGGGCCTTGGCCAAATGCTGCTGGAATCTTGTCAGCCTTGGTGCCATGAGCACCTCCCTGGGGAGCCTGTTCCAGTGCTCCACCACCCTCTGCCTCAAGAACCTTTCCTTCATGGCCAACCTCACCCTCCCCTGCTACATCTTCCTGACATTCCCTCTGCTCCTGGCATTCGTTGGTGGCCAGAGAGAAGAGATCAGTGCCTGCCCCTCCTCTTCCCCTTGGGAGGAAGTTCTAGACCCCCAGGAGATCTCCTCTCAGTCTCCTCTTCTCCAGGCTGGACAAACCAAATAACTTCAGCCTCTCCTCACACCCTTCCCCTCTAAACCCTTCCCCAATGTTGTGTCCCTCCTCTGGACACTCTCCAGGAGCTTTAGATCCTTTTTCTCCTGTGGTGCCCAAACTGCCCCCAGTGCTGGAGGTGAGGCCGCCCCAGTGCAGAGCAGAGCGGGACGATCCCCTCCCTGGCCCGGCTCGCAGTGCAGTGCTGGATGCCCCCAGGACATGGGTGTCCCTCTTGGCTGCCAGGACACACTGTTGGCCTATGTTCAACTTGCCATTGACCAGAACCCCCAGGTCCCTCTCTGCAGGGGCTGCTCTCCAGCCTCTTGTTCCCCAAAGTCAGCTGCTGTGTCTCATTCCCTGAAGTAAACTACTGCAATATTTTAAAACCATCCACTGAACAACATCTACTGTAACCATACTGGTCTGAAACAAAAAATGCTGGTTTATCACAACGTTCCTATTGTGCCCACCAAGAATGAAGCAGTTTAACACTGACAGCAGTGTAGAGTGCAGAGATAACCAAGGCACTTTCAAATTAGCAAATTCAGGTAACAGTCTGACTCATCACAGCAGTCTGGAGCCCTCCTTCTTGCCTGGCTAGTAACTGCAGCGTAGACACACACAAGGTTGAACTAGGCTTGACAGTGCCGAATAGCATGAGATTTTGGACAACTTCCAAAATTCATCTAAAAGACAGGCTCTTTTACAAGTTTTGCCTCTTACTCAGATGAAAAGTAAGTACGTGGCTGTGTTCAGTTCTGGCACAAAAAATGCTTTTCCCACAAGCATTCTCCTAAAATCCAAAGATGTTTAGACCTCGGATTTAAAATTTACCTGTAACTAAGAGTATCTGTTCAACTGTGCATGTTTCACCTACATGACTATTTATCAATGGGTATTAATGCAAAATTAACAACTTCTAGGCCTTCTAATGAAAAGGAAAGGAAGTATAAAAATTATGAAGCCTGATGTGGAGAAAGCTAAGAACTGGGAAGCAACCAACTGAGCAAGCCTCAAATGAAGGATTATCCTGATTTTCTCAAGGATTTAATTCCAGCAAGGAATTGAACCAGTGACCTCCCCTTCCTTACTACCTCCTGCTGCCAAGAGTCAGATAAAATAAACCCAGTCATATAGATTCTCATCAAGATCTCTTCAGAGAGAAAGAAGTCATTTCTGGACTAGAGGTCAAGCATAAGAATTTTAAGCCCAAAGGTCAATTTTCTAAGAGAAGTGTAAGTACTTGTGGATAGCTTGGAACAGAGGCAATAACCAAGCTGCAGCTATTATATCAACATAGAAAGAGAGTTGCTGTAAATTCAGAGATAATTTACTTACAGAAAGAAAGTTTTATTTTTTTTTTAAAAAAAAGATAAAGATTATGGAAAGGCTTTTTCAAAGACAAACAAACATGAACCTCTTTGCAGACATCAAAGCCTTTAATAGTGTGTGTGGTTTTGCACTTCTCTCAAGGAGCAATGTTTGAAAAGAGAGAATTCAACATGTAGACCCTTTCCCAAATTTAAAATTTATATTCTCTGCCTTTATATAGAAGGTCAAATCCATAACCAGGGTAAGTCAGTCCAGCAGCATGGAGTCCAAGGCTCTCCACAAAGTAGCACCAGTTGAGGATCCAGCCCACAGTCACAGAACTTGACCTTTCTTTCAGTTACACAGGACACAATAAATCAACTCCAATTAAGATGATTGGACATAAATCCATTCTGGAGTAATGCATGGTTAAATTGTGTTTTCTGTGCAGCAGTGTAAATCTAAATCAAAGCTCCACAGAGCTCAGAACCATCATGACATTTTTACAACAGCATAAGCAAAGCACCAATTTGCTTATGGAGAGAGGCAGACTCTGGGCTTCCTCACGATCTCACATATTCCCTGTTTCAGCCTGTTATTACACTAAATACTCTTCAGATTTTCCTGATGGTGACTGAGCTTATGGTCAATCACACACCAAGGTACTGAGCTTGCAAAGCACCGTGGATCAAGATCTTTCTGTTCCCTTTGAAATCCAAGCCTGGATTGCTCCAGCTTGTTTCTCAATAGAGCAGGTTTTTTCAAACGCTACAGTTCGATTTTACAATGCTGCTGGCGAGGCTGGGAATCAAGCTTAATCCAGATGCATCCAGCAGGGAAAGTTGCCACAGGGAAAGAAAAAGAAAAATCAAAGGGCGAGCAGTAAGATGATCCTATACCACTGACTTTGTGAATGCCAAAGAACAGAGGTTTAATATAGCATCAGAGGAATAAGGAAACCAAAAAAGTTACTTCCAATACTGTCAATAGTTGGTACCATGAGAATCAGAGATGGGTTTTTTGGCAAGAAAAAACTGGAAGGAAAAAAAAATGCTGCTACATATGTATTGCTTCTTAGTCACCCACTTACATTTCAATCACTAAATGCTTCTCTTCAGCAGTATATGTCATTTTAAATAAGGATCACAGCTGACAATAAGAGAATGCATCAGGGGTTTTTTGGTACAGCTTATAATCAAATTATATTTGACTAATATTTCTACCTATATCCTTTAATGCTTATGGTCAGTCTTTGCTGAAGTTGTTTAGTCTATGTGTAAATCAGGAGCAGCAACTACAAAATATTCTCACTTCAAACAGCTTTCTGGCAGCACATATTTGTTGACTTCAGTTTGGTGACTCCTATATGGACATATGGAAGACAGTAAAGTCCATAGTAAGACATGATACTGCTCTGCTGTGTCAAACTCCTGAAATCCAAAGAAATGTCAGTGAAGCACTGGAGTTGCAACAGGAAAAGGAAAAAAACCAAAACAAAATAAACAAAAAACCACACACACAAGTGTAGCAAGAACAAACACCTTACCCAACATTATTTGAGAACTTTCTTATAAAACACAATCCCTGAACAAAATACAACTAGTACAAATCTGATAACCAGGGAGGAGTTTGGACTCTCGTGTAAAACAGCCTGTTATAACCAGGGGAAACCAAGGACTCCAGGACAGCAATGTGTCAGTTTAAAGCTGATATTTAAGTACTGTTTTGCATATGAACTGGCTCACATGACACAACTTCCAAAACGTGGTGAAATAGCACATCTATGCAACTTCACAGCAGGACAAACATCAGGATGGCAAAAACTGCAAAGGTCACGTTATTAAACACATCCAGGAACAAATACGGAGCGAGTAAGATGGCAAATGAATTTTAAACACTTCCCTTTCAAATTTCAGTACTCTGCAGGTTAGGAGATAACAGGAAATCAAAGAAAATGTCCATCTGAGACAGGCTACTGACACTATAGTGGTAGCTGCTTCTCCACTAAGGTTAGGGAATAAAGTCTTGGAGATTTAACTCTTCCTACAATACCTGTACAGTCACACTGGGATCAAACCAAAAGTTTTATCAACACCCACCCTCCAGCAGTGCCCATAAACCACTTCAATTCATTTTTAGGTTGGAAACAAACATAATTTGAGATTTTCATTAGAAGAAGTATTTATAATAATTAAGATGGAGGGAGACACTTTGCTTTTATAGTTGAAATATGACTCACTTTCACTTTATCCCCAGTCTAGTAATTCAATTAATTTTTTTTTTTTAAGCTTTGAACTGTCACAAGCTTGTAGCAAAACAGGGAAAATTCAATTTTTTTAAAAAGTTAATTCTCTTATCCTGGCTTTTGCATTTTTATGGATTTAGTTTAAGAGTTTGTAACCTTATCCACTGAATGGCAGAAAGTTGTTTTGCTTAGTACCAATTTGACAAGCACATTTAGAAAAAAGATATGAAGGGCCCAAGGTCTTTCTGGTTTTGCTTTTGTTTATAAAGCCGTGGCTGAGCAGGCAATAACCCATTTTTATTCTGCCTCCAAAAGATGACCAGCAACCTACTGCAGCACATGTTACAACGTTGTGTGTTTTAAATCACAAACAAGAACCCGAATAAGCAAAAATAAAATCATGTTTTGGAGACTGTGGGTTACTCAAGAACTAGTGAGTGATGCCTTGATCTCTACTACAATTCTCCTTTTTTTCTATGTTTAAAGAATAGCTTTAAGGTGACAAAAGCTCTGAATCTTTAACATCTAAAGATGCCAAATTCTCCCTTTGTTCATCTTATTTTTATGCCAACAAGTCTCCACTCAGTTCAGTGGATTTACTCACAAATTTATTTCTTTACAATTAAGAGCAGGAAAATTTCAAGTAAACTTTCACTTTCAAGATCAGTGACAAAGTAACTGGGCAGGGGGTGGGGAATTTTCCTCTTTCTAGTCTTCTTTCACTTTGCTTCCGTTTCACCCTATGTTAACTGCAACTGAAATTCAGAAGTTGACACTACCCCTTTAATATATAAACTACGTGCACGGAGAGTTCTTGGCATGGATCAGACCCTGACTCCAAACTGCAAACCACACAGCAGCAGGTTGGACAGCCTTCATAATTGAGGCAAACATGGCAAAAAGAGTCAAGACTTACACCCCCGAAAGTACCATGGCT
This sequence comes from Antrostomus carolinensis, assembly GCF_000700745.2. Taxonomy (NCBI): domain Eukaryota; kingdom Metazoa; phylum Chordata; class Aves; order Caprimulgiformes; family Caprimulgidae; genus Antrostomus; species Antrostomus carolinensis. Next base: position 61,064 of record NW_010326033.1, read on the forward strand.
GAAACAATACTTCTGCATCATATGTCTTCACTGGTACAAACGTCTCTTGATAATTATGAGTTATTCAATCACAAGGGACCAGTCAGGCCACAGATTTGTAATATCTGCTGTCCACAGGGTGAAGTTCAATCACATACTGAGAAGGGCTCATACGCTACAACTGCTGCCTACCATTTAAAGTCACAGAATTTCTTCTGTATCTTCATACTTTCTATTTACCAATCTCATTGGCCTTATCTAAAACAATAAAACAAAACAAAAAACCCACACACAAACCTGGTCAGTAACCACTGTTTCACTTTACAGACACACAGTAGATTTCAAATATTACAATCAAAAATCAGGGCATTTTAAACCAACTAATTTTAACCAGAGTTATTTGCTCTAAAACCTGAAGCTGCAGAAATTACTACTTCTGTGAGGCTTCAGTTATTTAAAAGCTTACTTTTTTGCCTTGTTTTGTTGTTTTGGTTTTTTTTTTTAAATATAACTTCAGGCTGCAATCATAACAAAGTTGTGCAGTCACATAGTTGCAGATACAGCATGATTTTGACATTTACTGCAGTCCTGGAAAAGGGACAAACCAAATGCATTCCTGGCACAGCTTTAATAATTCCAAAAAACATTTGCATGTGACTCTGTCCTACCATCTCAAAAATAGTAAGGAATAATATTGCATCTGCTTTCTGCACTCCCATTTTAACTCCTAGTACATAACTTAATCCTTCAAGAATAGGTCTGAAGTGGGACTCCAGTGATAGCTAAATCTCACACTAGCAAAATGGTAAATTTCACTCCTAGGGCACCCATGAGAAGATTCTCCTTCCCCATTAGCCAAAACACTTTTTCCAGGTAGTTGCTTGCAATATAACCATCATTAACACCCATATAACAGACTAGTAAGGTTATCTCTTTAAACAAATTCTTTGATATTTCAATTTTCAAGTTCATCAGCAGCCTCCTCAGAAATGCCTGCATTCCTAACAATTCAGCCAGTCTTCAGAAGAACCCATTAGCCTTGCCACCCACTTCACACCGACCTATACCCTTTCCAGGCAATAGTTCTGGAAGCTGAAACTTACTGAAATAGCATTGGGTAAATATCATTTTGCCAAATAAGACTGTTGGTATTATCAACTGAGTGCATTTATTAACCTTACTTTGCCTTTTACATTCCACTTCCAAATTGAGGGTGGTAATGAGAAGGATTGGAAAGGAAAAGAGAGGACATACAGGACTATGTGGCAGCTTAATTTGAGGCATTTTTAAAGGTTTCTCTATCAGTTTGTCAGAATTTCCAAAGATTATTTAATTTTTTATTTTTTTTTTTAAAGAAGAAAATAATCCCCACACCACCAGAGGGCTGCTGCCTGCAGGAAAATGGAAACTGCTGCATTTTAACACTGCAGTATAATTCTACCAGCTCCATGGGAGCATAAATAAAAGTGAGCAAGTTATAAATCTTTTGTAAGTAGAACACACAGCATCATACATACGTTTACTCAGTGACATTTTGAGAGATCAGGGACAAATGTCCCTAAGGAAAGAAGCAACACAAGTCAGCATAGCCACAAATTGTCAAAATGGGAACATCAAAGCAATTTTTCTGTTTTATTCGATAGTTAAAACAACTTTAGTTTTAAATTGCAGCCACAGAGATTTCAGCATTTATGTATCAATACTATAGTAATCAAAAGGAGAAGCTATGGAAGACAAATGCAGCATGAAAAGGTATCATCACCTCGACAGACCAGGTTGTATCCTCAGGAAATGAAAATCCACAGAAGTACATTAAGTAAAATGAAGGTAGCAAAAATGAACAATAGCATAAATAAATACATAAATAAATAATTACTAGGCCTGAATAGTAGGATTATCCCAGGCCTTTCCATGCTGCTTTTTATTTCTGAAGAAGTTATCAATACTAGCTGGTTAATCCTGTCAGTCCCAAAAGGGGAGTCAAGCATTATCTTAGGTTTACAGTGAGGCATCATGGGAAAAAAAAAATAATAAATAAAATTAACTTGCCAAAGGCTCCACCCCAAGTCAATGGCTGAGCTTGTCAGGGCCACTGAAGACTACATCGTTACTGCTTCTGAATACTCTGCCTTATAACCACACAATGGCATGAACAGAGCCCATTTTGTACACAGCTCTACTACTCTTTCCCCAAGAAATGACCCTGGCTAGGACTCTGTAGCATTTCTAGAGACCATACGAGTACAAATAGGGTCCAAATCCTTTGAGAAGTTGAGTACCTTTAATCCAACAGGCATTCAGAGTACAGAATAATCTTTCACACCAGAATTAGAACTCTACAGGATCAAGCACAAGGTTGGTATTTTGCATACACAAAACTCCCCAACCCTGTGAAATGAAGTCACACACACACACAGATCATATGGTGCATTATGTATATAAACGCTCAGCTTGTCCACATTTGACATACAACATTGATCTGTAGCTGATGCAGGGTTTAGCAAGAGAGCAAAACAAAGGCACAACTGCTACAAGTAAATAATGAGGTGAAGATAGGAAAGACTGGACTCCTACACAGGGCAAGGTTCTTAGGTGCTCTGGGACACTTCTCCAACCCTCACACAGCCTGCACTGACCTATTTTCACAGCTGCTTGTGCCAGAAAATAATAATGTTACCCAGCAGTGCTAGAGTTCCACCTCTGCTTGCAAGACAGACATACCCTTTGACCAGGATCCTTTGCCTTGCCATGTTTTCAATTCCCATCATATCAATGAGGAGAAAATGCCTACAACACACAGGTTTCTCCCCTCTGGTGGACTCTTCAGAAATTTACAGTAAAGTACACACTTGAACAGTAAATATGATGTTAAGTTTGCTATTCTAATCAATCTTTTTATAAATTCTTGAGAAGCAGTCCACAGAGCCACAGGCAGCAAAACGCTGAGAATAAATAAGCATTGGTGGAGCTAAAGAGGCTCTCGGCTGCAACTCATCTGATTCAATGGTGATAAGAGTAATGGTGATGACAGCATCATGACACAGATCCAGAAACAGTGCCTATTTTTGCAGCATTTCCTCTGAGCAGGAAAAGCCACCTGGTAACAAGATGGCAGCTGTCCCAACCATGCTAGTATTCTGGCTGCTGCTTTCCCTAGCAAAGATGCAGTAAAGGTATAGGGAAGGGCATCTTCTACAACCTGAAGCTTGATGCAAACTGGCTGGGTGATTTCAGTATACGTATGCGGGGAATATTAGACAAGAATTACTTCTAAAAGTATTAAAACGTTTGCTTGCCTTAATCTGTCTGTTAGCTGAGCAGACAGACTTCTGCTTTAAGGATGAAAGATAGTAACTTGTAAAACGCTTGGCCTGTATTTTCAGTTTGAACTGAATTCACTTACAGTATCATTCCACTTTTCACTCTAATTTGCTTGAATATCCACTGTAGAGGAGATGTATTCCTAGACTGCTCTTAACCACAACACTGCCAGAGGTCTGCTCTGCTGCCATCCACGAGAAGCTTGCTCACAGGTCAGACTCCCCTCTCTGATGAACTTGAGCAAGGCCTTGAAGTCACTGGGACAGCAGAGATGTAACTGAGCGCGAAATATGACTAAGTAATGTCTTCAACACAATCAGGAAACAATCAGAAGCAAGAGAGATGTGATTTCAAAAATATGAGCAATGAAACAAACCACAGACCCAGAAGAAAAGCAGCACAGGACAAAACCCAGAAACACTAGGACAGACCTGTCTTTGTTGTTGATGATGATTACTGATTTTAATCAAGCTTTACTGATTTATAGGAGTGGGAAGTTTGGGAAAAAGTGTAGATTTAACTACTTTCCAAAGCTAATAAAAACTGTTGAAGGCTGGTGCTTCCAAAGTATAAGGAATCTGAAAAGCTGTGCCACTCATAGCCAGCCTTTTCACTCAAACAAATGCCCGCGTTTAATGGGGCTATAGCGCTTGTGTCACTGCCAAGCTCTAACATAATACTTGGCTTTGTCTATGGTGACAACTTTTGTACAGACAAAAATACAAACAGCTCTCAGTCTTACTCTCAGCTTTCTGCAGGAAAGGACTACTTCAAATACTGCCACTGTCCCAAAATGGATACAGGGAGGAAATACAGAGAGGGCTCCCTTCTTCCCACACTCCCCAGTCACTGAGCTCAGCTTGCAAACAAGAAAGGTCCAAGCTCTGGCCTCCATCCTCCCTGCTTTGCACTGGAACAGGCAGAAATCCAGCCGAGGAAGCTGCCTGGGGATTCCCCCAGCATTAGGGAATCACAGGGGGTTTTAGCACTACTTTTTCCTCCTAACTTTGATGTAAGAGTCTTAACCAAGAAGAGAGCAATATCTGAAGAGTATCTGCATTCAAACCCCAATCTGCCATAGCAGCGTCTCATAGCCTCCAAAACCACATGGAGATTAGAGAAGCTGTGCTGTTTAGGACAGCTTTGCTTTAGCTCAATTTCTTATATGGAAACAAAACTTAAAAGTTCAGGCTGGCTGGCTGCAATCGCCCTGTACCTCCAGAGTAGGTCAGGAAGTTTCAACCAGGTTTGAAAGAGCAAGGGAAGTCTCTAAGATTCTATAAATTTAATGGAAAATGATGAAAGTCTGGGGGGACGGAGAGGGGGGGAGAAGATTCAAACTATTGCTCCCACAATGGAAAGAGTAATTGTGATTTAATCCTTACTGTATTCCAAGGGAAAGAAAAAAAGATGGACAGGCAGCAGAGACAGCTCCAAATGAACCACAAACACTGTCTTCACCTGGCTGAAGAGACAAGGGACACAGAGAGAGCAGGAAGAGGAGGGGGATATAGGGTACAAAACTGGAGGAAACAGTTCTTTAGTTTCACAGTCCACTGAACAAGTCACAGTTTAGCTGCACAGGATAACACAGAATAGCAGAAAAGTTGAGGTTGGAAGTGATCTTTGGAGATCACCGAGTCCAACACCCTTGGTCAAGTCAGAGTAAACGAGAGCAGGCTGCTCAAGGCTGGGTCTAATCTGATTTGGAATATATGCAAGGATGGAGACATCCCAACATCTCTAGGCAACCTGTGCCAGGTTCAACTCACCCTCACTGTGGAGGAGCTTCTTCCTATACTTAAATGGAAATTTCTATACACGCATAACGGCCCAACCCAGATTAGTGCCTTAGCACGGAAGGGATTATATGCAGGTAATGTGACACAAATTACCTTTCCTCTCAGTTCACAACCTAGGCGAGACACATGAAATGTGGCAAAACGTACATACAAGAAAATAATTCTCCAAGGACACAGAGTGCATCAGTGTTAATTTCCCAAGGACAATGCATCTGTATAAGAAGTGACAGAAAACCACAGGAGTACCTTATTTTTTCAGTCTACCACTACCATATAGTTGGAAAAAAAAATAAGCCTCTAACAATAATATATGCTTAGAGATAGACTATTTTCTTGCTTAGAGTACTTCTAGCAGCTCTCCTAGCACTAAACATCAACCTGTTTAAAAAGAATGAAATTATTAGGGGGCTCAGCCTTGGAACTGTAACGTTCCTAGAAGTTTTCTCAGAATACCTTCCTAAAGTCTTCAATAATTTGCTGTAGGAGATTGCAGCTGTAGGAAGAACCAAATACCTGCGTAGCATCTTCTAGATTAGGATGCCAATCCTTGAAGCAGTTTCCAGTTTGAAGAGGCAAGGTAACTTTGAAGGTGAAAAAAAACCAAAACAAAACAATAAGTGACCAAACCAAAAAACAGGTGACCAGAAATTCAAAAGGAAAACCACAGGTCAATTCTGTACCTTCTGACAGCAGGTCATCCTAATGTGACAGCCAAGCTACCTATCATTTACAACCTGAAAATAAGATGATCCCTTTGGAACAGAATACTGGAAGAGTGAAAGATTCCAGTAAAAATCCAAAAGTCAAACCCATTCCTTAATCCTAGGGACAAGCCACTGTTATTAAAAGGAATTCACACTGAATTAAACTTACCCAGGGTGAATGGTTGGCATGATGAGTAACCCAACCCTCAGCTGATAAACAGTCAGCAAAAGACATGAGAAATTTTTAAACATCCCACACAGTGCATTTCATTCCACAAGGATTTGGAATGTGAAGTCTTCTTTTCTTACTTAAACTTGTGTTTTAATTCAAATACAATAAAACAGTAACCTTTCAAAGTCTTGTGCTAGCTTAGCTTAGACTTTATCAGAGCAGAACATTGTTTATTTTAAAAAATAAACTTTAAAAAAGGAAACCATACATCACCAGCTCATGTTTAGCTGCAAATTGCTGGTCCCTCTTCCTCACAAATGACAGTACCACAGGGCAGATGAGCCAGCATTATGAACCCGGCCTATGGCGTACCTCATTTTGAACCAAAGCAACACAACAATCACTTTTCCAAGAAGAGCAGCTGTGTAGAAACTTAGTGTCTACATTGCTAGCCACTCATAAAATAATTAAGAAAAAGAGTGAAAGAAGGTAAAGAGCCAAGCAACTCAATCAACATTCCCTGCTGGGTCAGTGTGAAGATACTGGTACATTCTCATCCGCACCTGAAAGACTGTTCTACCTTTGGCAAAGTGAAACTTCTAGTTCTAAGAGTAGGCTTTAGATAGACAGTAGAAAATTAACACATTTTTGGTCCAAACAGTTTGCTTCTCCCAGAAACCAGCTCCTCCATTATTTTTGTTCCAGTCAATAGTGCTTTTAATAGCTAAACGACAAGGGCAGTCAGCTTATGGCACGTAAGGCTGAATACACATGGGAATGACACTGCAAAAGCAGAGCTTGTTAATATATACGTAATGAAGACATTATTAAAAAAATTATGCATTATCACACTGATATTTTTTCTCCCACATTAAGTATACACTGCAAGAGATGGCAAATCAAAACTGCAAGAGCCTCAGGATACAGAGTATGTTGTTCTGTAAGTAGAAGAAGGCAGACAGAAGAGCACTCACTAAATGGATGCCTGAAAACAGTTTTCCATCTTTTTTTAAAACTTATTTTTTAAAGTTAAGCACTTCACTGGAAATGTTATGCCTATAATTCCCACACATTGTTGGAATGCTAAAGCAAAAGAAAAGAAAATTAAGACAGTACTTGCACACCCTAAGCCGCTTGATGATGGTTTCTTTCCTCAATTCCCCCCTGCAACCTGCGTTAACACATTTACTGTCAGCTGATGTTGCAAATCTTGGTGCAAAGCTTTTACCAGCAATAATCTCCTTTTGTCAGTAACTTGCAAGTTATCTGCTTTTTTCCAAACTCCTTAATTATCAAATCACTGATTATCAATGGGTGGATGTTAGATAACAAACTGAAGAGCAGCCTCTGGTAAGCTACACAAGGAATGGTCCCTTCCAGTCTAACCTCACCCCTTCCACTACGCTAAATTAAAAACATTTATTTGAACAAGAAATTAAGAAAATAATAATTCTTTTCTTCTTAAGTATGCAATAATCTTTAAGCAAGGAAGCTAGAGGAGTAACAGTAAAAGTCTAAAAGGCAGAAACTGGCACAGCCATGAGGTGCAAAGCAGTAAGCTCAGCCATGAGAACTCTGGGAAACAGTTCTTTAGGGCAGCTTTAGGGCTACTTTAATTTACATCAGTTAGCAATGATCTCTGTGGCCTTCAGGAAATACTAAAGAGTTTTCTCAAAATAAAAATGAGAGAGCTGACAACTCCAGATAAGTATTCCATTCTATCCACTTCAGCAATGAGTAACCATCTGCCGGCTACCTGCACCAGCCTGAAGGTTACTCTGCACTGCTATGAAGGCAACAGTGCCATTTGCAAGAGAATCTACCTGGATTTGTTTAAATATAAAAACCATCATTTACCTTTTTTGTTTGCTCTTTATCCTCAGTCTCATGACACACTTCCATTTATTATCCTTTAAAAACTGTATCCCAAGGTCATTGCAAAAGAAACAGCATATTCCTGTTTATACAGTCCACAGGCCAACAGCGATCTCATAAGCATTTCTGTCACAAGTGATGCATTCAAGAAAACAATGCTTGCAGGTACATCAATAGTGAGTAATACACTTTTTTTTTTTAAAGAAACCAATACAATTTCCTCTGTTCCACCTAAATTCCATTTAAACCCAATTTTCAAAAGCTATGAAGCAACAAAAAAAAATTATCTGGGTGGATTTTTTGCATGGTGTTAACCAGAATTTTATCAGTAATGTTTCTAGTCTGTAAAGAGAATTAAAGAAATTGATAAAAATATGACACCCCTATTCAAAATTAAATGTAGAATAAGTAAAATGGAACTGGATGAACACTATTAACATGATCTAAAAGCAGGCATTTTAAATTAAGTAAGTTTGATTTGGTCACTTTTTAAAATGTGTAAAATAAAATCAATCAAACAAAAAACACTTTTAAAAAGCCCTTCTGGAAAAATTAATACCTTCCAGGCAAGGGTGTTCACAGGAGTCCAGTCCAAACTGATGAGGAAAACTAAATGTTCAGTTTGCACCTGCAAACATTTATGTTGGAAGTTCTCACACAACTATCCAAACAGAATGCAATACTCTTATGCAACACATTCAAACAAACCACATTCAAAAGCACAATTCAAATCTCTGAATATTGTTTAAGTGCAATGAATCTGTAGGTGAGGTAAAGACAGTTGAGGACAGGAGATAAAAAGAATTGTTAGCCAGAAAATCTGAAACAAATAAGGACTTAACAGAATTCACTCTGCGTTCACAGACACTGAAGATAGACGGTTCAAGTTCATTTAGAACACTATTTACAACAAATTTTTCATGTTACTCTACAGATCAGCACAGATGTTTCATAGAAAAACTGTTCCTTTTCCAGTTCAGGCATGAACAGTACTATCTCCTCACATTCCATACGCAGAACAAACAGCAGCATTGACTAGGATTGCTAAACATCTTGGGTTTGCTTAAAACAAAACCAGAAAATTTCTTTGGGATATTTCCTAACTGAACAATCCATGACAGCCAAAAAAAAAATCCACTTATAGCTATTTATCATGGGCTTGATGATCTTCCTAATGAAGTCAGCTCAACTTAAAACACTGACTGACTTCACAAGGGCAATTTACAGTATCTCAGCACTTGAAGAGGAGCGCTCCTTGAGCACTCATTTATGTCTCCGCCTTTACCTTCAGAAAAATCTACACTCAGGCTTCCATCTCTTCTTATTTTGACTGTTCTCCGATGTGCATAATACATTCCTCATGCAACGTCTCTTACTTCAGAAGGCACTACTTCCAATTTTCTCATTTCCTTTCAAATTTCTTCTGAAAGCTGGAATTCCTTCACCACCTACATTTGTTTTATATTACCCACCTACTTATTTTGAGGTGGATATTCACATTTATTATTGCCATTGCAATTACTGTTTAGCTCTCTATTTTGGGAAGTCTTTAATATTGTATACTTTATACTGTATGGAGTAAATTTATGGTATACTGAAAAATATTGCAATGTATCAGAATCCAAAACATACATTGGCTGCTCTGCACCATTTACAAAAAGAATTGTAAGAACCCACTTAAAATGTTACCTTTGCTCTTCTCATGGAACCACAGGTTTTCTAGAGATCAGACAGAATTCCTCTCAAGAGGTAAATTCTACTGAGAAGCTTTTTTAATTTCTCCAACCTCTCATCATTCTAATGAGAGTTAGAGATTCCTTCCTACTGTAGCAGCACAAAATGACATTAGAGCAGTGATGGAAAGTAGAAAAGTGCTTGAGCAGAGCAAGAACTCTTATTTGTGAAATCACTGCTTCCATAGGCCCGGCTGATGTCTGAAGTGTAGATGTACAAATAGTCACACAGTCCTACTCACTGGACAGTATCTGAATTTTAACAACTCTTGGGTGAGAAAGCTTACTGTGCTGTAAAAAGAAAAGCAATCATTCAGAGCCTGCTCCTGCTCAACAGGTTCATAATAATTTTGCTACCGATATTGGGGTAAAAGACTAATGGTGTGCATCTACAAAGTTTACAGAAGGGTGGAAGCTACAAATCATTTTCCCTGTAGCTAGCAAAGAAGAATTTGCTTTTTATTTAAAAAAAGTGAAAGTCACAAAAGGGATATCTGAACTTTGCAGTTCAGACACTAGTTTACTTCAGTCAGTAATGCAAGCAAACAGTACTTTTGAACAATCAGATCTAAGGTATGGAAAGTTAAGAAAGACCAAATCTCTCAAAATTCATCACCATTACTTGCAGGTTCATCAAGTCTAAGTCACTACAACAAAACCTTTCTTGGCAAAATTCCATTCTTAAGACCTCTACCACCCACAGGATTGCTGCAATATTTTATTTCTGTGATTACTAATTAACCATTTAAGTCTTCACAGACTATCATGACAAAGGGTATGGATTTGCTGTTGTGAAAGAAACTTTAAGTAAAATAAATAAATAAACATTAATAGCATATATACTGGTTTGTTGTTTGTTTCTTTCTCTAAAAAAGGCCATGAGGGGAACTACAATGATTGACACCTCTCTAATGATAAATTCATTTAGACAGCTAAACAGAATAAAGCTGTACTCTTTAGACTCTCTCTAGATCTAACAGACTGTGTAAAAACAAAAAATACAGCAGTATGAATGAGAAGTATATACATTGTTTAGCGTACTTACCTCAGGAAGCCAGACTTCTGAGAGCACATTGTCTACCAAACACTCTTCAAAAAGATCTGAAGCTTTCAATTTCAACCAAATTTGACAGAGACCAATGAAAAAATTAACAAATTTCAGTTTCTGCCGCTGTCATGGAAACAGGTGGTTAAGGCTGTAAAGCACCATCCTGTTTAAGCTCCCACTGAATAAAAGTCTATTAAATCCACCAAGATCCAAATTTCATTATTTCTGTTCTTACATAACCCAGCAGCATACTGCTGAACGCCACACTGATCACTCATATATAATTAACATGGTATTAACACAAAAATAGCTGTAAGTTATATGGTACCCAATGAAAAAAAGGGACCCCCTACACTTTTTGGGAAGGTCAAAGTGCTGTGAGCTTCAAACACAATTCTTTGTACTGAATGTCTGCAGAACTGGGCTTAAAACAGAATGAAAGGAACAAGACAAAAATAGATCAGCAACAATAAATTTTTCAACAAGTTTATCTCAAAGGGAACAGAGTAACTCCCACTTAGAGGCAATGGTTTATTGCTTTTAGACAAAGCAGCGGTTTGGAAATTTCAACTAGACACTGAATTGGTGCCACAGCAAACAATGACACTGAAGCCTATACAGTGACTGTCAAATGAAAGCACAAGAAAACCCTCCAAAACACTGAAGTCCTTCACTAGAAATACTTCAGTTCCTTACCTTTGCACTCATTAATCAATATTCACTACAGTAAATCTGAAAGTCTTAAATAGTTTCAAGGGTGAAATATGGGTTAATGAGGCCAAAAGAAAAACATAAGCAAAGATATTTGTGGAATTTAAAAAAAAACAAACCAACAAGGAATATACCAGCAGCTGAATTCACACAGAATTAGTGGCAACTGTAGAAAAGCCTCTGTTTGATTGATCTACAACTAGAACAGCACTTCCTGATCAGGTATGACTGGGGTTTCTCAAGGCACACTTTCCACGTGTGTTATTGTAACATGACACACATCCTTTGCTCACTACTATTAATTACAATGAAAACCTCCTATAATTAACCATAGAAGAATGTATCAATGAACCAGATAAACCAACCTTTCCCCACACACCCATATATATAGTATTTTTTTTTTTACACTGACAGTTCTGTAAAATAATTTTTTTTAGTACAATAATCAAGCTTATGCTGCTCCTTGTATTCTTGCAAAATCATTAAAATACAGAGTCCATGAGCTATTCCTCCAGCTGCAGTAAACAAGAGATGCTCTGAATTCAACCTATTACAAAAGCAAACCATCTTACTACAGTACTCAAATTATACGTTAAATTCGTATGCAAAAATCATTAAAACTAATTTTCCTTCGTTCTTCTGTGATTCCCACTATCAGCAAAGAGCTTAAGCACAGACATTTTTCAGCACTGCCCCGTGTAGCCCTTTTCCAACTTCTCTAAGAGGCCCTAATCCTCTCTTTGTGGCATCAGTCACCCCCAGCAAGGGTGACGCACCAGCACAGAAGGCCGCTCAGGACAAGTTTTGCATACCTGATTTTGAATTCTAATCAACGCTTTCAACAACGGTCACAACCCACCGAACTGAACTGAAGGTTCTCCTGTCAGCTTTGCCCACCCACAGCCAGACATCACCAGGTTCCACTCATGTCCCAGATACAGCAACTGGACCTCTCTGCAGGGACCAGTGGGCTGCTGTTGGTAAACACTTTTTTTCAGCTAAGGCAGCAATCAGGGACAACTTGACAGAACAAGCCAGTCAGAGTTCTACTTACCACAGAAGTTCTCCCTCCATGGCACCCTTGCTAAGTCTGCCCTGTGCTAAGAACCCACGCTCCTTCCCAAAAATCCCCTTCTTTTCACCTCAGTTAAAATCACCCTATAAGAGTGATTAATACATTTGTATAAAATCAGTGTATCTGGAAACAAAGCTAGACCTGCCTACCTGAAATAACCTTAGAGAGTCATGATTTTTTTTTTATTCCAAATAAAAATTATGGATATGAAGATGACTGCAAAACGGACAGGACTTTGCAACAAAACTTATGCTTTCTTTCTATTCATCATCACATTTTGCCAGATTTTATTTCTCACTCTTCCTCATCCCCTTGGCAAAAAAAAAAACAAACAACAAAAACAAAAACCAAAAACCATCAAAGCCATTACCTCCTAATCTTACAAGCTTTAAAGCCAAGCTCTAAAGGAATGATTACAAACACGATTTTCTTCAGCCATATGCCACTGCAACCCAAATTCAAAGTTACACACCATGACAACATCCTATGGTGAAACAGGCCCTCATACTGTGCTTGTTGTCCTCTCCCTAAAATGCTGCAGGTTGCCTGCTCCCCCTCCAAAACAAGCAGGATGAGGACTAGCTCCGTATCACACACTGTTCATGCCATTCTGCATGCTCCCAAATGTGATTAGCACAGAAAATGCGAGAAGACCAGAAGGCATCGTTCCATATTTAGCCATGTGTGTTTAACAGCAAGTTAGATTTCACCTCAGTGCATTATTCCGTTAATCAAGGGTGGGTATAGCAAGGAAGACATCGACTGACATCAGCTACTTTAAAGATTTCTCTTCCTCTTCCCCCCACCTCCAGCTTCTATGACATCCTGCATTGTGCATTTTATGTGCATTCATGTGTGCAAACAGCAGAGGCTTATCTGTAAAGATCAGTTATAGGGTAAAACTGCAAAAGGAAACTTTCACCCTTGCCCAGCTGGTTGAATAACTGCAGAGACCAACAGCAGCAAGCCTCTAAAAACATCCTTCTCTTCTCCCTCCACCCCCACACCTCTAATCACTTAGGAGGAAGATAGGAAGATTAGCAGAGAGGAAAAAAATAACCAAAGCTGCAGATAACCCTTTAGGACCACAATGCCAGGCTACGAGACACGGAGCAAAAGGTTCATGTAGCTGTATTGTCAGGAATCTCAGACACAACTGTATTTAAAAGGGAGGGAGGGAGGGGTGCTGAGAAGGGGGGAGAGAGAGAAAAAAGGAAATGGTGATGAAGGCAAAAAATGCATTTGTCATCTACAGCTGGCTCTTTGATCACCTGGAATATCCAGGAAAGGATTACCGGCAGAAATAGGGCAGTTTTATTACCAATATATTGCAATTTTTTGGTGGACTATTTTCATTATCATAATCAGAACAGATTTTAGTAAGAATACAGCTGAAGAAGTAAGGGTTTATTGAGCTATGCAAAGAATAAAGGTGGCAACCAAAACAGTGACAGAGAGCTACCTTTAGAAGCTGATACACTGAAGAGATTAGAAAAAAAAAGAAATATAAATAAAAGTCACTTTCACTAGAAGACAATGTCATCTTCATCCATGTCTCTGAACGGTTGCTATGGGGTTGTGAAGAGGAGGGGAAGGATGGGGGGGGTTATAATCAATCATCTCAGAAGAGCATTGCTTCTTACAGAGAAAGATCTGGATTTTGACTGTGTCCCTAAGAAAATTGCGGACTGCAGAGCTGCTGCCACGCAGGGCAGTGAGGAAGCAGGCAGAGCAGAAGCAGCAGCTGGGGATGGAAACGCCTATTAAATCCTTTAGACAACAGATGGGCAAAGCTCAGCTGGGTTATAAAAAAAAAAACCACCACAATGTATGTTTTATTGTCCCACCATAATGAACAACACTTAACACCCACATATCCAAAGAAGCCCCCCTATGGCTGATCTTCCCCTTTCCTTAAATAATAATCTCAAGTCTCAATCCACTTTTGGGGGGCACACAACCCAGTGAATTTGCCAGATGCCATTGCTTATTGCACCTGTTACTAAAAAAAATAAAATTAAAATATTAAATAAGGAAGACATTTGGGCTTCTTTTTAAGGGTTTTTCTTCCAATTAATGCTCCTCTGCCCTTGAAGTGAATATGCCATCCAAGCAAGCAACAGTAAGTCCAGATCTTGAACACATTTAGGGGACCTAATTATGTCATGTAGGGGAGAAGCACCTGCTCTCTGCTAATTCTCTCCTCTCAGTTTCCTCTTTTTAATATTTCTTACCATTGTTCCATTCAGGAAAATCTGCTGGGGGTGAGTTTCATAAACAAGCTTTAAGAAAAATAATTAAATAACCTCCCCTCCCCCTCAACCCCTCCTACAAAAACACAGCATAATCAGAATGAATTCTGCTACCCATCTTCTATTTTTCTTTTATTTCAGACCCTACCCGCAAACCCCACCAGCCCATCCATCCATATTTGCTAAATACCCACAGCAGTCAGTGCCACAGACATACTGTATATATTTCCACCCCCCCAACTGCACCTTAAGGACTACACCCTTTTCAATCATGATGTCATGAAATACTGCTGGTGACTCCCCCACTACCACCACCTCCTTGGTACTACAGGCTGTGAACCTTGCATTTCAATATAATTTGATTAAAAAGAAAATGCTCCTAAGTAGGGCAGTGAAGAAATTGATGTGAAAATTCATCACCAGCAGATCATCTATTTTTTCCTCTGCATGCATTCTGGCTGTCATCAGAACAACACCCATTAGCAGGAGTAATGAACATAAAGCATCCTGGGCTTTTTTTTTTTTTTTTTTTTGAAGATAAAAAGAAAAAAGGAAGAAAGAATTAAAATTAAAACTAAAAATAAATAAAAGCAAAAATCCCCTATGAATATTATCTCCATTAAATCAGCAAATGGGAAAACCTGAACCCTCAAATATCCCAACCCCAACACCTCACTGGCTGCTACAGCACCTTCCCCCTAGCGCCGGTGCTGCTGCAAAAGAACCAACCTGTCTGTCCTTTTCCTAGGGTTTTCTCCAAACGATAGGGTCCAACATATTGTGCATGTTGAGCTCCGCTGCCTTCTTTCCCTGTTGATGTCATTTCTACCTGGATCTGTAATTCTGCAATGTGTATGTGCTGATGAGCTGGAATTTCTCTCTCTGCAGTTCTTTAAATTCCCACTTTGCAGCTGTGCAAGCAAAGCACTCTTTTTCTTTGCTTCAGTCCACTTGGTTGCAGATTTTTCTCTTCCTCCTCTTTCTTTCCTCTCTCTCTCTCACGTGTGTGTTTTCTCGCAGGGTCTGCCTGGGACGCTGATGGATGAAGGAGTTATTTTAATGTTCAAAGAGGGGGATCTCCGATCCAAGCCCAAGGAGCATGATGCTGGTGATCCGAGCTCCGCACGCCTTGTTCTCTCTAGGAGCTGTTCAAGGGAGAGCCAGAGCTAGAGCAGCGGAAGAGCTGGGGCCGCAGCTGTGACTGACAGTAAAGGCAGCCAATCCCCTCGTCTCCCACCTCCTTCTCCCCGCCTCCTTCCACTACCTTTTCTTTTCCATCAGCAGCAGTTACTGCCTCTGCCTGCTACAGAGCATCATGATCAATGGCAACAGCAAACACCTAAGTTTGTCAGTCTCTAGATAAGGTACAATTAAATATAGTTTAATGTGTATATTATTTTAAGATCCAAACATACACTTTCTTTTTTTCCCCTCTTCTGAATTATACTCCACTATGCAGCTGTAATTCCAGAGTATTAAAGAAACACCGAGATTGTGGCAGGAAACAGGAAAGGGGGGAAAAAACCTACTTCTGAAAATGAGCTTGAGAAATTCATTTATTCTGTTTGATTCTGCAGGACCTGTGGCTTTTACCCTTTAAAGAGAGCCTTTGGGGGGGATGGGGCAAAGAGAAAAAAAGATAGGAAAAAAACAGGGCAAATCCTGTAACCACCCAGCTCAGACAGACCTGCTTTTGAGTTTGATGGGAGCAAATAGACTTCAGCTCTTTAGATGAACAGATCAAAAATGGCATGGCCACTATCTTAATTAGAAACACAGCAGAAAATCCAGGATTAGATGGTAATTGGAAATGGTTTCCAAATGCACAGGCTCCATACTAGCAGCATAAGAAAACCTTCACTGTTTTTGTTCAAGTATTTATGCCTGTGTTTATCCTTCAGAGCTTAAGGAGCTGGAGGAAATAAAGGATTCTACAGATACACTTCAAATTAGGCACAAGCCTATGTACTTTCTGCATTCAGGACCACACAACAGTTTCAGCCAGACTCCAGGGCTATCAAGCTGAAAACATTTCCAGACACAAGTTCCACTTTTACCTTCTCTTCTCTGCTCCACTCCAGACAGAAACTGGTCAAGATATTCTTATAAAATTGCAACTGAGACACAATACACAGTAAGATTCTTCAGTCAGAGAGGGAAGACTTAACAAGCCTGTAAAAGAAAGGGCAAAACTTGAACAAGCCTTATCATTATCTGTTGGTCACTGTGAAAACAGATTATTTCAAGTTAGTTTGTTTTTTTTTTCTTTAAGAGGGAAATTTTTCTTTTTTTAATATTTTTATCTACAGACACTAGCTGCTGATGCAAACTGGAATAAAACTAGAAATTGGCTCTTTACCTGCATCACAAACAACACAACTCTACCCAAGAGGTTGCAGAGAAGTAACAAGATGAGGAGGTGAGAGGAAACCAGGCCAGTGGATTCAAACCTTAAATCAGTTTGAAGGTACGCTCCTGTCTCCTCAGGAAACAAAAACCCAACACCTGCTTTAACCCTCCCCTGCTTTGATCTTTATGGTTCATCTTTACTCACTTCCAGACTGCAGCAACCTGCCAACAAACTCCAAAAAACCCCAAACTATCCCCATTTCTCTGCTTCCCCCTCCAGACCTCTCACCCTGTGTGACCACCTGCTGAGACTCCCTCTCTCCTGAGGGGACTGCCCCTGCAACCTCTGCCCTCTCCACGTACTTACTGTTCTCCTCTACTAAACTCCACTCCAAGCTGCCACTTCGCCAAGATCCCTCCTCCAAATCTTTCATGAAGCGTTGTTCTTCCCCCACTTTACTGCAAGCCCAACAGCTGCTCCTCTTTCACCCCTCCTCCCCCTCACACGCCCACACCTCTCCCCTCAGAGTCCCGGTGCGTCGCCTCACACACCTGAGCCCACAGCCCCTCAGTGAGGAGGGACGGACGGCAGCTGGGGAAAACGACGCCAACAAGGGA
>NW_010326034.1:0-216 GCF_000700745.2 Antrostomus carolinensis
CAGGCCACGGGCACCTCTGTTCTCCCTGGGGACAACCAGGCCTCTTGGGCTGCGGTGCTCTGGAGGCAGGAGGCTCCGTGCGGCCAGGACTTCCACCTTGGTGTCCCTGGCAGGGTGCAGCTGCTGGCTGCTCCCCCTGTGACCTGTGCTCTGCTTTTCCCTTCAGCTCAACGGCACTTCCATCGCCAGCGCCACACCCAACCGCACCGTGCGGCC
>NW_010326034.1:270-1240 GCF_000700745.2 Antrostomus carolinensis
GAGGAGCTTTCCAGGGTGGGCTGGGGAGGAGATGGGGCAGCCCTGACTGCTGCCTACCTGCCAGGCTCCCGGGATGCCAAGCCCCTGATTGTCCACGTCCTGCTGCGCTGGGCTGCTGTGATCCTGGCAGGGTGT
The DNA here is from genome assembly GCF_000700745.2 of Antrostomus carolinensis. Taxonomy (NCBI): domain Eukaryota; kingdom Metazoa; phylum Chordata; class Aves; order Caprimulgiformes; family Caprimulgidae; genus Antrostomus; species Antrostomus carolinensis. Next base: position 406 of record NW_010326034.1, read on the forward strand.
TTCTGGGACCTGAGGGAGGGGGAGGGTAGTAGCAGCACTTGAGAAATCTTCCTGCAGCCCAGATTGCTGGCATCCCTCTGCTCCCCGGCGCTGAGCCTGCAGCCTGGGGACCCTTCCAAACACGGGTGTGGTGCTGTATGTTTCTGGGGCTCTAGAATCAGAATTGGGCCCTAGACCCTGGAGGGCTCCAGGAGCTTAAACTACTGTGGCACTGCAGAGCAACAGGCAGCGAAGCCAACACAGCTCCCCTGGTTCTGCTTGATTCTTGTCCCATCTCACTGCTGCTTCTTGCCGTAGTTTGGCCAGGCTCGGACCCCCAGCCGCGCGGCTGCGAAGCCCCCCCGTCCTGGATACAGGGAGCAGAACAAGGAGAACATGTCCCAGCTGAACGGAACCACCCTGAGCGGTGGGTGCACCCCCACAGCCCCTGCCCAGCGTAACCACAGCGTTAATTCTGTTGCCAGCACCTATTCTGAGTTTGCGGTAATTCACCTCTTCTAAACCCACCCCCCCACCGGGCAGCACAGGGGGTGTCGTCCCCCTCCCAGGGCACCCCAGGGGGCTCGGCTCTGCCCAGCCCTCCCGCTCCCCCTGCACAGGGCAGCTTTTCCTGCTGGTGCCTGGGGCAGCAGATCTGCTGCCTTAAAAGTGAGGTTTGGTGGCTGAGGCAGAGTGCTGCTCACACACAGAGCTCCTGGGCAGCCCAGGGGAACAGACACGAACCCCGATGGGGGGGGCACGTCCCCACCCCATGCAGGGGCAAAGCTGTGCGTGGCCCAGTTGTCCTGGGAGCTGCCCCAGCTGCTAAAGGAGGTCCTCTCTGCTGGTGGGGCGG
>NW_010326034.1:1277-2836 GCF_000700745.2 Antrostomus carolinensis
GCTGGGAGGCCCCTTACCAGCCTCTGCCCTTCCATGAGGATGGGCTGAGCCCAGAATTTAACAGTCTTCTGGCACTGGAAAGCCAGGAGCATCCCTTCTGTGTGTGGAGTGCCCTGTGTGCCCTGGGATGTCCCTGGCACAGCCTTGGAGGGTGCTGGGTTTCGGTGGAGGCAGGTTCCTGCTGGGTGTCCCTTCCTCTGCCCTTCCATGAGGATGGGCTGAGCCCAGAATTTAACAGTCTTCTGGCACTGGAAAGCCAGGAGCATCCCTTCTGTGTGTGGAGTGCCCTGTGTGCCCTGGGATGTCCCTGGCACAGCCTTGGAGGGTGCTGGGTTTCGGTGGAGGCAGGTTCCTGCTGGGTGTCCCTTCCTCCAGCAGCTGGGCATGGCTGTCCCTGTCCTCCTGCCTCTCCTTCACCCAGCAGTAGCCTGTTTGCTTTCTGCTGAACTGGCAGAGCACTTCCCAGGACAGACAGACAGACAGCTCAGGAGGGAGGGATGTGATTCCCAGCCTGGGGCTGTTTGGGTGGTCAGGTACTCCTGCTTCTGGGAGGCTGGTGGGCTCGGGGTTGTTTCAGCTGCTCCATACTAACACTTCCCTGCCCTCTCCTGAAGCAAGAGCCCAAACAACCGAGCAGGAGCAGCCTGACCTGCGCTCCTTGCCAGCCCGGAGCTGTCCCTGCTGCCCTCAGCTCAGTTGCTCCCTCTGTCCCCTCATCCCCATCTCCCACTTCTTTCCACAGCGCGAACTTTCAAAGGCTTCCAGGTCTGACAGCACCTCCCGCGTCCTGAACTCCACCACCACCACCGCCTTCTGCTGAGCGCTGCCTGCCAGGCTCCAGCTGCTCCTCCTCGTAGTGAGTCCCCGGTCCCGCAGAGCATCGCCCAGACCCCGCACCCAGCCTGGCCTGGGCCGTGGGGTCAGCATTGACCTGGGCCAGCCCGGCTCTCTGCGGGGTGGGGGGTTCCTGCCAGGGTAGGGTGTGAAAGGGACACTTTTAAAATCTTGCTTTTATTTGGGGAATTCTTGCCAATGTTTGTGATTAAAGGTTTGAGTTGGGTGGTTGTGTTAGGGTAGCGCAGCGGTGGGTGCTGGCTTCTGCTGCAGCCTGGCTGCTTGGGGTTGAGCGTTGGTGCTCGGTCGCAGGGGCTCTGCCGTGCTGAGCATGCTCTGGGACAGACAGGACCTATTTTGGAGAGCTGGCCTCCGTGCCTTTCCTCACAGGCTTGTTTCCCCTGCCTTGCTGTAGCTGTTGTCCATGGGCATCTTCCTTTCTCAACACCACAGCAGGGCCTTGCTGTAGCTGAGGTTCCCTTAGCAGGAGTCACTCCCCCTGCTCTGGGCTGGGCAAAGGGTCTCGTCTCTCCCCCACCAGCAGCGAGTCTGGGGGTTTGCAGTGGGGCTGGGGTCCCCAGCAGGGAGCAGTGGGGCACTTCCCAGGCACACACCTGCCCGGGCATCTTCCTGGAGCCCTGATGACCGTGCAGCTTGCACCCCGCTGCTCCCTCTGCCCCATCCCCGAGCCGTGGAGGGACCAAGCCTGTGCCAGGGAGTGAGTG
>NW_010326034.1:2946-3200 GCF_000700745.2 Antrostomus carolinensis
CCCCTTGGCTCTGGCGGAGGACAGCCAGCCCAGCCCTGGGCACAGCTCCAGGGGCCTGTTTGCACCTTTGTTAAGGAAGCTCTGTCTGTAGTGTCTGTCCCTGATCATGACTAATTTGCACCTTGTTATCACTACCGTCCCCCACTTGCTGTTATTTATTCTCCTTTGCTCTGTAACTCTGTATATACTGTTGATGGAATAATACATATACGTGTATATAGCTGCTGCTGTCTGTCTGTCTGTCTGTCTGTCTG
>NW_010326035.1:0-270 GCF_000700745.2 Antrostomus carolinensis
TGTCACCCTCAATATCACCCCCATGTCACCTCCAATGTCACCCCCATGTCACCCTTGTGTCACCCCTAATATCACCCCAGTGTCACCCTTGGGACCTCCCTCTGATGTCACCCCTGGGTCCCCTGTGTCACCACAGTGTCCCGTGTCACCTCTGTGTCACCCTGTGTCACCCTTGGGACCCCCATCAGTGCCACCCCTGTGCCCAGCATGTCACCCCTGAGCCACCCTGTGCCCCGTGTCACTCTCAGGTCCTCCCGTGTCACCCTTGGG
>NW_010326035.1:618-825 GCF_000700745.2 Antrostomus carolinensis
CCTGTGTCACCCTTGGGACCCCCCATCAGTGTCACCCCTGTGTCACCCTGTGCCCTGTGTCATCCCTGTGTCACATTTGGGACCCTAACAGTGCCACCCCTGTGGACCCTGTGCTACCCTGTGACATGTGTCACCCCTGTGTCACCCTTGGGACCCCCATCAGTGCCACCCCTGTGCCCTCTATGATGCCCCTGTGTCACCCTGTGC
>NW_010326036.1:0-1512 GCF_000700745.2 Antrostomus carolinensis
GCCCCTGAACAAGTGACTCTGGTGCACAGACTTGGCTGGGCTGACAGTCCCTCCAGTCCAGGTGAAGAAGCAGAGGGTGTAGGGGAGATCTCCAGAGGCCAGCACCCATGTCTCCAAGGAGTCCCAGCCTCCTCAGGGGTCTCCCCACGGCCATAATCTGAGCAGGTCCTCGTGCTGTGGGATGGCAGCTCCAGAGAGCCTCTTCCCCTCCAGCAGGATGTGGCCCCTGCCTCGCCCTGGTGCTGTGTGCCTGCAGCAGGAAGCACAGATAGCGATTCCAGCCCAGCAGCTGGATGTCCCCTGAGGTGACCTGGCTCCACGTGTCCCTCGTCCTTCCTCACCCAGGCTCACAGGTCCCAGCCCAGCTGCTTTGCTCATCCAGGCTGGATGCAGACCCAGCACAGCAGAGCTGGGGGCTCTGGGCTGTGGGGCAGAGCTCTGCTGGCTCCACTCTGGTGCTGGGGAGTGAAAGGTGCATCCCAGCTCTGAACTGGGACAGCAGAACGGCCGGGGATTTGGTGGTGGTGCAGCACCACCCCCAGAACCCCTCATGCAGGTGGATTCTGTGCTTACCCTCGCCTGCTGGTGAGTCCACTCAGGGTGTCTGGGCTCTCTCTGTCCCTTTGCAATGCTTGGCCAGGAGGGTGGGACAGGATCTGGGTCACTGTCCCCTTTCCCAGGGCAGAGGAAACCATGGTCCTTGTTTGTGTTTCTATTTTAGAGGGAAGTTAAGAGACACCATTCTGGACTGGGAAGATTCCCTGCCCGACCGCGACCTCACGCTGGCAGACGAAGCCTGCAGGTACCGTGCTGGGGCTCTTCACGCCGTGCTGGCTGCTGACTCCTGCGGCCCCAGGAGATTCCCTGGGCTCCCCCATCCTCTGCCCACACCCTGGTGGCCCTTGGGCTGACCCTGCCTGGCTTTGTCCATCGTGTTTTGTGCCTCACAGCCCTGAGGTTGTACCCACAGCACAGCAACACCCAGGACTCTCCCCAGAAAGTGGCCAGGAGAAACCACTGGCAAATTCTGGCCCCAGCTTTGCTTCCCCGCTGGGAAGGTTGTAAGGTCCACGCTGGAGCAGGGTAGGAGAAGCAGCCTGCAAACAACCACGGCTTTTTCTCTGCCCTGAATGTTTTGTCTCCCCCCTGCAGGAAAGCTGATCTCTCGGTCACTCTGGGGACCTCTCTGCAGATCAAACCCAGTGGCAACCTCCCGCTGATCACCAAGAAGAGAGGAGGGAAGCTGGTCATAGTCAACCTACAAGCAACCAAGCACGTGAGTAGAGCGTCCTCGCTGCTCTGTGCTGCTCTTTCCCCTCGCAGCACTTGTTTCAGCCCCATCACGGGTCAGTCCCCCCACATTGTCCCCTCCCAGGAGGCCAGACAGAAGAGGGGCCTCGCTTAGCGAGCAGTCAGGCTGGGCTTCCCTTCTGGAGGGGTTTAAACCTTCAACTCTCGATAAACACCTAGAAATGGAAAGTAAATCATAGAATCACAGAATGTTGTGAGCTG
>NW_010326037.1:0-801 GCF_000700745.2 Antrostomus carolinensis
AATTTATTTGAATTTTTGGAAAGTGGGAGATTTTTTATTTTTGATTATTTTTCCCAGAATAGCCTCATGCTATAAGATATTTATATTATATTGGGGGAAAGCTTTAAAATTCTATTTTGAATTGAATTGAAATTCAAATTGAAAATTGAAAATAATTGAAAAAAATTGAAAAAAATTGAAAAAATTGGAAAAAATTGAAAAAAAATTGAAAAAAATTGAAAAAAATTGAAAAAAATTGAAAAGAATTGAAAAAAAATGAAAAAAATTGAAAATAATTGAAAATAATTGAAAATAACATCTCAGAAGTTTATATTTATTTCATCTCAGGATGAAAACACTTTTCTAAAAATTCATGTTCATTATTTCATGTCCACTCAGTCCTATCAAAATGTCCCAGTTGAAGGTTGTAGATATTTTATGGTAGATATTGTACCAAAAAAAAAGGAGGAAAAACACCTAAAAGGTTAATAAAGATCTAGAAAAGATGATGTCCATGAGATTTTGGGTTTCATAGAATTTGTATCAGCCTGTAGTATCAAAGTCCTCACTGAACATCTCCAGATAAAGGATGAGGAGAGACCTCCATGTGCAAACCCTACTGAGTCAGGAGGATTCAAGAGAAGAAACACTCTGGAGTTGAGTGATTTGGTATAAAAGGTTCTCAGCAGGTTCTTAGGTTCTTAGGTTCTTCTGGGGTTGTCCCCCAGAAGGAAGACAGCGCATCACTAGGTGGTACTGAAGGCTCCAAGATCCAAAACGCAACCACTGACCCGTGTGCCAGCACATCCCCAACACACAATC